>NC_053435.1:68644059-68767203 GCF_007990345.1 Gossypium hirsutum
TAAGGGTTGCTAAATTACCATTGTCATTGCCGAATATATATAAACATACATATGCATGTGTAATTGAAGTATGAATGTTTAGCAAGATGGTTAAACTAGTTAAATTATTGATTTAGCTCAAGGAGCTAAAGGAGGTGAATCGAGCAAAGGCAAAGAAAAGGTTATCGAGTAGCCGAGTTGGAACCGTCTTACCCAACACGAGGTAAGTCATTAAGCATGTAGTGGGTAGTATTTCAAATGGTCATAATGTGTATGTATTGATGCTGATTGGAATGAATAAATATACATATATATATGCATGTACGTATGTGATGATGAAATTGTTGAATGAATGAAAAGAGGTAAGATGTACTGAGTTGTTGATCTCGGCACTAAACGTGCGGGATAATCATTTATGACCATGAGATGGGCGCTAAGTGCGCGGGATTAAATTGTACAGCACTAAGGGTGCGATTTGACTATGTTGCACTCAGTGTGCGAAATGTATATGATGCACTAAGTGTGCGAATTGACCATGCGGCACTAAGTGTGCGAGTCTGACTATGTAGCACTAAGTGTGCAATTTGATTACGTGGCACTAAGTGTGCGAGTTGATTATATAGCACTGAGTGTGCGGGCTCATATACATTCGTGAATTATTATGGACACTATGTGTGCGACACTATTGAGTCGATCGCGGACAGCGGGTCGGGTAAGTGTCTTGAGTACGTGGCTAATAGGTGCTATGCTTATACTTGGTGTTGAGCTCGGTAAGTTCGAACCTATGTGACAAATATACTTGAAGTCACATACATAAGTTTTATCGTAGGATGGGTGAAAGGCCGTATAGTCATTTAATTTAAATGAAAATAAATCGATTTATGAAATTGCTTCAATGTCCTATTGATGAGTATATAGAATGTGAATGCATGAATTGATATGAAATTGAATTGATAAGTTGGAGGAACTATGGTATGGTTCGGTATGGATGGAGTAAATTGTCTCGTTCCATTTTGTTTCCTCTTTTAATGTTGTTTAGTGTATGCATTGCTTATATACTATTACTTCGTGTTTTGACTAAGGTTCTTGTATTATTTTCTTCATGAAGTCTCCACCGTGCACAATTTTCGTATTTCTTCTATATTGGATCAATGGGTAGCATAGTTATTGAAACCCTTAACCTCGAAAAGATGCCTGGTCAGAAATGTCAAGGGACATGAAAAAATAACTAAAGATATGGCAGAATGTAAAATTAAAAATATAAAATAAAATAATTAATCGAAAAGCAGCTCATAGTGCTGCTTCATGAGGAAGTAACGAAAAGATCATATGGGCGTATATTAAGAGATAATCAGATTTAGTGGACAGGGCCAGAACGGTTTCTGGATTCCCTGCTCCACTTGGAAATTCATTATAAATTAACCAGAGATAATTAGGGGTCGTACCATATATGTGCAGATCCTCTCTGAGTCTAGTTTCATAGAACAAACGCAACAGTATGAAGCCCCTGCAGGGAGATATCCCAGTCGTAATGGGCAAAGGTCAGTGTAGTCGACCCCTGCAACTTGGGGGACTTTGACTAATAAACTGTACTAATTGGCCCAACCAAAATTCTATAAAAAAATACATAGATGGGCACATGAGTCTAGTTTCTGGGAAAAATTACGAAACTTATTTTTTGAGTTACGAAACTCAAGATATGATTTTTAAAGCGGCTATAACACAGATTGGGCAGTGTCTGGAAATAAATTTTGTAAGGTTAAAGCCAGTTAACACCTCGTGTTTCGACTCCCGGTGTCGGTTTCGGTTCGGCGTGTTACAACGGTAATGCCTCCTAACCTATTCTGGCGATGGTTACAGGTTAGGGGTGTTACATTACACCTTTTATGCCCTTTGGCTTAACAAATGCTCTCACCGTGTTATGGATTAATGAATTGTATTTTCCGACCGTACTTGGAAAGTTCGTTGTTTATTTTATCGATGATATATTAATTATTCTCGTAATGAAAGTGAGCACGCGGAGCCTTTGAGAATTGTTTTGTAGACTTTAAGAGATAAGCAGTGTATGCCAAGTTCAGTAAAAAGTGAGTTTTGGCTCTGAAAGGTCAAATTCTTAGGACACATCGTGTCGGGTGGTGGAATTAGAGTTGACCCGAGTAAGATCTCAGCTATTGTTAGTGGAAACTACCGAGGAATGTATCAGAGATTAGAAGCTTTCTAGACTTAGCGGGTTACTACAGGTGATTCGTTAAAAGGATTCTCCATGATTGCTACTTTCCAATGACGAGGTTGCTATAGAAAGATATCAAGTTTGAATAGACCAAAAAATGCCAACAGAGTTTCGAGAAACTAAAGGCGTGTGACTGAAGCTCTAATTTAGTAACCAAACTGGAAAAGAATTTGTAGTGTATAGTGACGTATCCTGAATGGATGGGATGCTGCTCATGCAGAAGGCAAGCTAATAGCATAGCCTCGAGACACTGAAGCCGCATGAGAAAACTATCAGACTCAGATTAGCCGCCATAGTATTCGCACTGATGATGAGACATCCATTTGTTTGGCGAGAGATGCTGAGTATTAACCAACCATAAAAGTCAAAGTATTTGATGACTCAAAAAGACTGAACCTTCGCCACAGGATGGCAGACTCATAAAAGACTATGAAAGGTGATCGACTATCACCCAGGAAGGCGTTGCCTTGAGGGCTATGAACACTTAGTTGTAGTTAACTGACGATGGTTCTATTTTAGCTGAGTTGAGACTGAAGCAATGTTTTTGCAAGAGATTTGCGAAGCTCAAAAAGGTGATAAAGAATTGCAAGCTAAGATAACTCAGTGCAAGACAGGTATAGAATCAAACTTTCGGATTGGTTCAGATGGCTGTTAATGTTCGAGACAGAATTTGCGTACCCCAATGGCGATGAGCTTATCCAGAAAATTTTGCATGAGGCACATAGCAGTTGTATGTCTATCTATCCGGTAGTGTGAAAATGTACAACGACTTGAATAAAATGTATTGGTGGTCGGGAATGAAGAGGGACGTTTCAGAGTTTGTCTCTAAATGCCTAATTTTTAGCAAGTGAACGCCAAACACACCAAGTGCTTTCGGGTTTACTTCACCTGTGATGGTTTCTGAATGGAAATGGGACCGTATTACTATGGATTCATGTCTGGGTTACCTTGGATGCCAAGGAAGAAAGACGTCGTATGGGTTGTGATTGATAAGCTAACAAAGTCAGCTTATTTTATACCGGTGCATATAGAATATCTGCTTTCAGAATTGGTTGATTTGTATGTATCTAAAATTGTGAGACCCATGGAGTGCCCTTGCCGATATTTCAGATAGACATCTGAGGTTACGTCACAGTTTGGAAAAAATACAAGAAGCATTGGGAAAATTGAATTTTAGCACTACTTCCATCCGCAAACCAACGGTCATCGAGAGAGTAATCAGATTCTGAACCATGTTGTGTGTTTGTCCTTGAATTCCAAGGCAGTGAGAAATGCATTACCGCCGTAGATTTCCTACAACAATAGCTATCAGTCGAGTTTGAAATGCGCCTTATGAGGCTTTGTATGGACGTAAGTGCTGAACGCCCTTGTATTGGACGAACTCAGAGAAATTAGATTCACGAGGTTGACTTAGTCAAAGAGACTGAAGAGAAAGTAAAGGTAATTCGTGACTATTTGAAGGCCGCTTCGGATAGACAGAATCCTACGCAGATTTGAAACGAAAAAAATTGAGTTTCAAGTCGGTGATAGGGTGTTTTTGAAAGTATCCCCATAGAAGAAAGTCCCCAGATTCAGTAAGAAAGGAAAATTAAGTCAACGTTTTATTAGACCTTATGAGGTGACTGAGAGAATTGGACCGGTGGCTTATTGACTAGCCTTGCCATCTAGTTAGAGAAGATCCACAATGTTTCCATATATCGATGTGTGCCATACCGTTCTGACCCTCGCACGTTCTTTTACCCACAGAGGTTGAGATTCGATCAGACATGACTTATGGCGAAGAGCTAGTTAAGATCTTGGCCCGAGAGGTCAAGCAATTGAGAAATAAAAGTATAGCACTTGTGAAAGTACTATGTCATAGACATGGGGTTGAAGAGGCCACATGGGAGCCCGAGGAGACTATGAGAGATCAATACCCAAACCTTTTCACTGGTAAGATTTTCGTGGACCAAAATCCCTTGGGGGAAGAATTGCAATAACCCGATTTTGGGGCTAGTCAAAATAGTGGTTTCGAAACAACTAATTTGACGCTGGAGAAATTATTTTAATATTATTTTATATGTTAAAGCAAAATTATGTGAGTGCATGAAAATTTTGGTGAACTAATTTCACCAATTACTTGCTTAATTTCGAAAAAGGACTAAATCACATTAAGTACGAAAGATTTGTTTACTAGCTGAAAGTGTTAAATGGCTATGAAACATTGAATTAGAGGTCTTTAGTAAGTAAATAAACCACAAATTTATTAGTGGCTGGACATGGAGCCTTAATTCATGGAATGGTCAAATGTTAGGTGACTTAATTGACAATAAAATATTAACCTAAAAGGCTAGCTATCATCTTTTTCATTTTCCTTTCTCCTCCACTGAAAATTTCAACAAAGAGGGGGATTTTGAGAGCTCAAATTTCAACAACTTCTATCCCTTGTAAGTAAGTGATTTTGATGGTCATTTTTGTTGATTTTTGTGTTTTTGGAACCCTTATAGCTTAATCTAGCTAATGAAGGGACTATTTTGCAAAATGGTTGATAGTCTAGAGATTTACCATGAGAGGATTTGTGATGTTTTCTGAGTATTTATGGTAGAAAATGAATCATGGTTGTTAAATAAACAACTTTAGTGAAAGGGGTTTCATGAAAACAACTAAAAGGACCATTTTGTGAAGTTTATAAAATAGGCTGTAAATGTGTGAAATAATTGAAAATTTTTAGTTCTATAAGATTAATAAGGTTTGGCTAGGCTTGTTAAAGGAGGAAACTAGGGGCAAAATCGTAACTTTGTGAAAGTCTAAGGCCAAAATAGTCATTTTTCCAAAGTAATAATTTGGAATGTCTTGATTAATGGATGGTTGAATAAATAAATTTTGTCGTTATAGATCAAGAAATACGAAATCCGGACTTAGACTGGGGAAAACCAAGCTAGTGGACTAAATCAAACTAGTTGTCCATATTTTGCATACCGAGGTAAGTTCGTGTGTAAATGACATACTTTATATTATGCAATTAATAATCGATGTTGAATGAGTTGTTTAATTAATGTTACAAATATGTCCAAAGAGACTGATGCAGTAAAAACTCCCAGTTGAACTTAGGAATAGATTTGATATTCATGCCATGGCAATTGGTGATATGTGTGCTAGTGTAAGACCATGTCTGGGACATGGCATCGGCGTGATATGCATGCTAGTGTAAGACAATGTTTGGAACATGGTATCGGCCACATTATGAGAGATAGTGTAAGACCATGTCTGGGACATGGCATCAGCGTTGATATGGTGCTAGTGTAAGTCCATGTCTGGGACATGGTGTAACACCCCTTTACCCGTGTCTGACGCTGGGACAGGGTACGAGCATTACCAGACTTAAACATAACCAATCATACAAAACCAAGTCATAAAATTTCATCCAAATTAAACCTTTCATGTTTCATCATAAAGTCCCTAATATGGGCTTATGAGGCCCAATACATACTTTGAAAGTGGTTCGGGACCAAACCAAGAACTTTGAAAAGTTTGAAAATTTTCTTGAAGAATAGGGACACACGCCCTGAGCACATGGCTGTGTGGCTAGCCGTGTGGATGAAAGTTAGGCTATTTACTAAGCCTTTTCCATCCAAACATTTACACACTTATACCAAATTATCAACGCACAACATGACATTATCATAAACGTACAACTTAACCAATAATAGCCAACATCAATGGTGTAATACCCTGAAATTTTTACAGTAAGATATTATCCTTGATATAGTAAAATAAGGAAATAAAGTGACATAAAGGGAAATTTTGAGTTATGTCAATATAAGAAGTATATTATGATATATAATTCAAGAAAGGACTAAATTGTAAAAGTGAGAAAAGTTTGTTGCACAAGAGTAAATATTCAAATTTTAAGGGGTTAAAGTGTAAATATGAAAAAGTGAAGGACCAATAGTGTAAATATTTAAGAGTTGAATGATCTAGAAACTAAGAAAAATGGATGAATTAGGACTAAATTGAATAGGTGAAGAACTATGAGGGACTAAATTGCAATTTTACCAAAATTAAATGATGACTCAAGGATGAAATTTAAAGATAATAAAGGGCAAAATGGTCAATTGGAAGAGAGAAATCTAGAAAGTAATGATGATGTTGATGATATTTTATGATTATTTAATTAGATATATATTATTTAATGAGATATTTTCTTATTATTTATTATTATTATTTAGTATAAAAGGAAGGAAAGATGAAGAATTTTCATCATCTTTCCATGCATGCAGCCAACGTTAGAAGAGAAGAAAAGAAAGAAATTTTTTCTTACAATTGGTCCTTACCAAAAATTCACCATTTTCACCTAGAAATCAAAAGAATTTCCATTGTTACTAAGAGATAGAAATGTTAAGGAGGACATGGGGAGTTAGAATATCAAGTTGGATTCAAGAAATAGAAGCTGGAGGAGAGAGAAAATCAAGTTAAAGATTAGTATCAATAGAACAAGGTAAGTATATCAAGATTTCAATATGTTTTTAAGTTTGTTATTATTGATAAAATATGGAAATAATGTTATAGTAGAGTTTTCTTACATAAGGTCTTATGTTCTTGATATGTTAGTGAAGAGAAAATAAGAGAAAGTGATGAGAAATGGTGTAGAAAAAGAAAATAAGGATGTTATAACATGGTAATTAGTATCTTGTACTAAAACAGTTTTGGACAACAGCAGTAGTCTAACTTTGAAAAAATAATCACAAATTATAGAAATCTAATTATAGGATGAATAAAATATGAAATTAAAGCTTATTAAGTCTAGTTTCTTATAGAAGAAATTATGTAAGCAATGGAATTGTAAATCATGAGATATGATGAATTTTGTGAGACAAGGTCAGAATGATTTCGGGTTTCCCTGTTCTGAATTTGTAAAATCATAAAAAATGGATAAAAAATAATTATGGGCTTAAATTTATATGTTTAGAATCCTGAATGATTATATTTTCAATATAAACAAACATGAACATCATTCGAATTCTGTACGCGGAGATAATTAATTTTTAGTGAAGAAGGGTCAGAACTGTCAGACAACAAAACAGGGGTAACTTTAAAGAATAAACTGTACTTATTGGCTAAACCAAAAATTCTGAAAATTTTATGGTAAGAAGATATATGAGTATAGTTTCAAGAAAAATTATCGGATCTTAATTTTGAGTTCTATAACTCCAGATATAAATAATTTAGTGACTATGACACAGATAGACAGCTTGATTATTCATAAAAGTAAATAATAAAAATTATGGATAATGTTACTTACAAGTGTGTTATCTACATTAAGGATGTGGAATGGAGAGGAGGAGGAGGAAAAATATGCATGAATATTCATCTAGCATGGCTAATTTGCATATTTTAGGCTCAGGGACTAAATTGAATAAAAATAAAACTTTATGGGCAATTTTATAAAAATGTCAGCAATGACCAAATTGCATGAAATGGATTATTTTATTATTTAAATTAAAAAATTGAATGAAATTATTAATTTAGTTCAAGATCGGGGGAAAACATGTTTAGGGATTAAATTGAAAAGTGTTGAAATTATGGAAAATTCTGATATTTTATAGAATTCATGGACTGTTATCAATATATATGAGAATAATAGCTGGAAGTAAGGATTAAATTGCAAGAATTTTATTTTCCTGACCCTAAGGACGAAATCATCATTAATTAAAAGTTTAGGGGCAAAATGGTAATTTTATCTAGAGCATTAATTAAATGCATTAGAATATGAAATGAATGAAAATGATGATCAAATTTATTTATAAAGATCCGGACGACTCAAATATGAGACTTGATCGTGGAAAAGAAAAGATATCGAATTAATGAAATTATAAACACAAACAAGAAATGAGGTAAGTTTGTGTAACTTGAATTGCATTTTAAATACTTGAAATATGTGATTATGTGATGAAAATATGATTTGAATGTTCAATTCATGATATTTGATAAAATATTGATAATACTCGATATAAATTGAAAATAAATCCCGGTTGAATGAAAAGAAAATTCGATGGATCTCTGAAAAGGAATTGACGGTAAAAAGGATCTAGCCCGGACGGGTGATCCTATCCTGATATAGCCCTCCCGAAGAATACGTGTAAATGGATTTAGCCTGGACGGGTAATCCGAATTAGGGTCTAAATTTAGCCTGGACTGGTAATTCAGATCCAAGCTTTTTAGAGTAATTGTTGTTGCAGGGGATTTAGCCTGGACTGGTAATCCCGACAATACTCTATGAGTTTATATTATAGGGGATTTAGCCTGGACTGGTAATCCCACTGTAAGGATGAGGTTCGCGGGAGTGTGCTCTCTGATATGAAATGTGTAAGACCATGGTTGAAAGATACCATGGCAACCTGATATGAAATGTGTAAGACCATGGTTGAAAGATACCATGGCAGCCTGATATGAAACGTGTAAGACCATGGTTGAAAGATACCGTGGCACCTGATATGAAACGTGTAAGACCATGGTTGAAAGATACCATGGCAACATGAAGGGAAATAAATAAGACCATGGTTGAAAGATACCATGGCATCGTGACATGAAATGAATAAGACCATGGTTGAAAGATACCATGGCAACATGACAGAAAAGGAGTAAGACCATAGTTGAAAGACACTATGGCATCATGTCAAAGATAAATAAGACCGTGGATGGGAGACGCTATGACATCTATTGAACAATTGATATTCATGTAATAAGTATCAGATGACGAATGGTTATATGAAATAATTATAAAGATAGATAAACGAAATAAGTATAAGTACATGGAATATAATTTATGTTAAGTTTGATATAAACTATTACCGGAATAAATATACATAAAATATATGGAAATGATAGAGCATGAAATATTGATATAATGAAATGAATGATATATGCTTATGAAGAAACGGTAAGAGCATGATATGTTTCATGACAAGTACATATATGATTATCTTTGATATGTTGATATAAGGAAATTATGTAAGTTGAGACTATTATTAAACTCAAGTGCGATATGTCGAGAAAATAGATATATCAATGTTGAATTTATATGAGATGTGTGCAAGTATACTAACAATGCTGCTGTTTGATGCTTATACAAGTGTCAAAACTATTGATTGAATGGTAATATATTTATTTATATGATGCATTGAATCGGTAAGTATTTAAATTTTTTTAGTGATCTGTAAATGGTAGTAATGCTCTGAAACCCTGTTCTGGCAGCGGATACGGGTTAGGGGTGTTACAAATGGACTTGTACAAAATGAACTATCAAATAACATAGGCAACATTTTAGGCCAAATCAATTATGACACATAACAAAATACCAAGCCCTCTACATGCCATAATTCAAAATATTGCTTTCAAAATACCAAAAGTGTGTTGATAGTGTGGATAGATCTCCGACGATCTCCATACCCCGAGCTAGCTTGGTGACACTATAAAACAAGGGAAAAGAGAGGGAAGTAAGCATATAGCTTAGTAATTAGGTATGTAAATAATAAACAAATTATTAACATTTTTTTTTAAATCCTGAAAATATGTTTTCAAAGTAATACAATCATAACTACACATAGATCCACTATTTACTCAAGTTCAAAACAAGTTGTCTATTTGAGTCACAGTCACTAAATTATTAATATCTTGAGCCATGGAACTCCAAATTATGATCCTCTAATTTTTTCAGAAACTATACTTGCATATATTCTTACCATAAAATTTTTAGAATTTTGGTTTAGCCAATAAGTACAGTTTATTCTTTAAATTCACCCTCATTTCGCTGTCTGACAGTTTCGACCCCTCTTCACTAAAAAATAATTATCTCCTCATACGGGATTTGGATGATGTTCCTGTCTATTTCTTTTGAAGCTGGACTCATTAATGATTTTATTCATATAAATTATAAACCATAATTATTTTTTAAAATTTTTTAATGATTTTCCCAAATCAAAACAGGGGATTCCAAAATCCTTCTGACTCTATCTCACAAAAATTCAAATATCTCATAATATGAAATTCTTTTGCTTACGCCGTTTCCTTTATATGAAAATAGACTCAATAGGATTTAATTTCATATCTTATTTAACCTCTAATTAAATTTCCACCATTTTTGGTGACTTTTCAAAGTCACACAACTGCTACTGTCTAAAACTATTTTATTACTAAATTTCACTCTTTAATGTTTTCTTTGTAGTAACTTTCATTGTAACGCTTACTCCATATCTATCTTACCAAAGTTTGATCACCTATCGAGCACATTGCTCATAAGTTTACACACATGTACCTGCACTTATTCATCACATAATCATATTCAATTACACCTAGTCATTTCCAGTTGAACACATCGGAATAATAACAGATACCCGATGGCCTACACATAGTACCACCCTTGTAGTCAAAGCTACCTTCTTCACAAAGTGGCCTTCACATAGTACCATACTTGTGACCAAAACTATCTTTCTTCACAAAGTGGCCTTCACATAGTACCATACTTGTGACCAAGCTATCTCTTCTCAATGTGGCTTTCACATAGTACCACACTTGAGTCACTAGTGACATGTCACTTGTATCCTATTCTGATCCTAATGTTCAACCGGGAAATTTCTCACTTTTTGATACTTGTCAATTTCATTCAATATTCAGGCACATTTCATAAAACATAATAAAATGTGATAACGTAAGTAAAACTGATGCATTATTTACATACAAACTTACCTCGGTGCAAAATATGACGAATTTGCAATTTAGTCCACAACATTTTCTTTTCCCCGATCAAGGTCAATTCCTCGCCTTTCTTGATCTATAATAACACATTTAACTCATTTAATACTCACATTATTCAATTTAGTCAAACACTATGGAAAAATTACATTTTTTCCCCTAAAGTTTTACATATTTACAATTTTACCCCTAGGCTCATAAGATGAAAAGCACTTATTTTTCTCAAGTCCTAAGCCTAGCAAATTTTATATTCCCTCCTATAGCAGCTCACATTTTTCACAAAATCACATTTTCTACACATAATTTTACAACTTTTACAAATTGGTCCTTTTAAGCATTTTCACTAAAAATCACTTAGCAAAAGTTGTTTCTCCAACCATAAACATGCATAATCTACCATCAAACATCAAAATGCACAAATTTATAACATGGGTCAAACAAATAAATGGTAGAAATAGGTAGATCTTGTTACGAGGATTTCAAAAACGTAAAAATCATTAAAAACGGGGCAAGAACTGACTTACAATTGAGGTTGGAAGCTTGGAAAACCCTAGCCATGGTTTATTCATGTAAAAATTTGGCCAAGGAAGAAGATGGACAAGAAATTTTGGCTTTTATTTTATTTTTTAATTCATTTTAATTACTACATGACCAAAATACCCCTAACTTAAAAATATTCTATTTCACCTATTTCACCTATTTCATGTCCATTTTTGTCCAACAAATTAACCAATGGTCTAATTACCATTTAAGGACCTCTAATTTAAAATTTCATAACAATTGGACACCTCTAACATGTAGAACTTAACTTTTGCAATTTTTATAATTTAGTCCTTTTGACTAAATTGAGTGCCCAAACATCAAAATTTTTTAACGAAATTTTCACGAAATCATTCCATGAAATTGTAAACCATAAAAATATAATAAAAATAAATTTTTTTCCTCATCGAATTTGTGGTCCCAAAACCACTATTTCGACTAGGCCCAAAATCGGGCTGTTACACATGGCATCGGCCACATTATGAGAGCCAGTGTAAGACCATGTCTGGGACATGGCACCGACGTTGATATGTGTGCTAGTGTAAGACCAGTTTGGAACATGCCATCGGCCACATTATGAGAGCTAGTGTAAAACCATGTCTGGGACATGGCATCGGCATTGAGATGAGAGCTAGTGTAAGACCATGTCTGGGACATGGCATCGGCCTCGACATGTAAGCCAATGTAAGACCATGTTTGGGACATGGCATCGAAAATTTACCCTCTTGTGAGAGGCTTGTCAGGTATCCTTTAGTATTCCAAATGGTTTTACGGGTAAGCTTATGATAAAGATATGAAAGGATATAATCATGTGGTGAGTGGTACAGGTTCTTACTCGAAACTCGTGAGATATGAGCTTAGTTATGATGCCTTAATGGTAAGGATGAAATTGAGTAAGTTCTATCTATGAGAATGATTGTGGGGATGATCTTGAAATCTTTGGCTTATACTTGTGATGTGTAAATATGTAGTAAATGTACCATTGTTAAATCAAGAATGTTGTGCTGGTTCATAATATGCTATGTGTTTAAAGATGCATGGTTGATGTTATTACTCTCCATTGATAATGACCCTTAGGATAATCACCAATAATCTCAACTATCCTTCTTCCCAATAATATTGTGATGCATCTATTTCTAAAATTAATTTTTTATATTTATTAAATATAGAATCCTTCCATATTTGGAATACTTGAGGTGCATTACATAATCCAAATGGCGTTACTCTCCATTGATAATCACCAACACTTGAATTTGAGATTATCGCTGGAGCTAAATCAACGTACGAACTGAATAGTACCTAACCTATGCACGGACAACAAAAACGTACGTTGAGTATAACTCAGTGGTATTTCTATAATCCGAACAATAAGTATAATATGAAACATAAAAGGAGCATCATCATGCTGAATATGCTATTTCACATAATTATGTACTCAAAACCATCTTATTTTTCTTATATCAACTTAAGCCTATCAAATTTTGGCAGTTAATAATCATATAACTCATGTAAGATGCATTTCATCTCAAAATCTAATTTCATGATTTCATGGAACATAACATATTAATGTTTCGATCCACAATTTGCAATTCATTTTCCATTTCTAATTTCATTTCCTGCTCTCGTTTTTTCATATCAAAATCATATAAACCATTTCATTTTTCATATTCATATTAACATGATTTGGACTTGGATAGATACACGGATCTAACCAACACACCAGCTTGGCACCCAGTTTGGCACCCAGTTCCTTATCGGATAAATTCGAAGCAAATAATTGTGCCCAGTGCTATCATATAGATTGACACCCAGTGTCTCATCAGTTAAACCGGAGCAAATTGGCACCTAGTGCCTCATCGACTTGTAGTCAAAGACATCCCTTAACTGTTCCTATCCTATGGCATGCCAATTATATTCGACTCTGCCCGAACAACTAATAAGGTTTACATTACTTTTTTCATTCTCAATCCATGTACCAATTCACATTAATTACATTATTAACTCATTTATGCAATCATATAATAACATAAAACATTTCATTACACATTCAATCCCACATTTAAATAAATACACTCATCTTTCACATATACTCAAACTAATCCTCAAGAACGTCAACCATTTTTACTAATTCAAATGCATCTCAATTTCCGAAATAGACTCACCTTATATTCTAACCATACAAACACAATTCAAATGCAACAATTTACAAGTAATTCAGATAATAGAAACACAAATCGTAAACTTTGAGCTATTCGTCGACGACTATCTTTACCTTTCTTTTTCGAGGAGTTCGAGTTGATATTAGCTATGGATTAAAACAAATGCAACAAATTATCAATACATTACCACATTCAATTTCTAATTTACGCCACTTTTACATTTTATTCAATTTAGTCCCTAAAACAAGAAATAACATAACTATCAAACTTAACCCTAAATTTTTATATCGTTGCCACTATAGACCCAATTTAATTCTCTATTTCAATTTTTACCACTAAATTCAAAATTTGTGCATTTTAGTCTCTATTGCACAAAATCATCGATTGACTTTACAAATTAGTCCTTTATGAATTCTAAACTTAAAATCTATCAAAATATCACCGAAAGCTTCAACCATCTAAAAATAGAAACTTTTTAATTTCTTAACAATACCAAGAAATTTAATATGGGTCGATTAGCTTATAGTAACGGGATTTCAAAAACATAAAAATTACAGGAAATTGACTAAATTGAACTAACCAATTTGAGCTTGCAATATAATGAACCCTAGCTGCGTGTTTCTTCTTCTCCCTATTCTTTCTTGTTTCGAAATTGAAAAGAGAATAGTCACATTCTCTTTCAATCCACTAATTACTATTTTTTTATTTCACTTTTATTATAATATAAATTTTAACTAAAGTTTTATAATATATAACATGTAATATAAATCATAACCAACCACCATTATAATCATATATAATGGTTTATTTATTTAATAAGTCCTATATATTCAATTCTAATTATAATTCCTTAATAATTCTTACTTTTATCATTTACGCGATTTCGTCCTTATACTTAAATTAAATAATATTTTGACGAAATTACCTATCCAAAATTCTATTTACTATAATTATAACTCTATAAATATTTAATAAAAATATTGATGAGTTCAGTTTATGGAAACGGGGTTCCAAAACCACATCATCTGACACCACTGACTTTTAGGTTGTTATAGAGGACTACTCGTAGAACTTCAAGCAAGGCCAATATTTTCACAACAGGTTAAGGCAAAGTAAGTTTTTGATGAAGAGTTGGCAAAGAGTGTTCACCAAGTTAAATAAGGAGTGCGAGGTAACTTCGCACTTAAAGATGAAGAAGCACTTTGTTTTTGTAGAGAACTTTGCGTGCCCAGTGATGAAGAACTTCGGCATATGATTCTTAAGGAGGCTAATGATAGTCCATATGCAATGCACCTAAGAAGTAACAAGACGTACCATTACCTCTGTGAAATCTATTTTTGGCCTAGATCGAAGCTAATTTTTATAGAGTTTGTGACAACGTGCCTACTTTGTCAGAAGGTCAAAGCAGAGCATCAGTATCCTTTCAGGATTCTTACAGCCACTTAAGATTCTAGAGTGGAAGTGGGAAAGGATCACCATGGACTTTGTGACTGTTTTGCTAGAAATTGTGACCAAGAAGGATGCAATTTGGGTGATTGTTGATTGCCTAACGAAGTGTTTGTACTTTTTAGCTGTTCATACGAGTTATTAATTGGAAAGGATCATCGAGATTTATGTTGCTAAGATAGTTTGATTGCATGGCAAGCCAATTCCCATAATTTTTTATTGAGATCCTTGATTCACTTTGTAACGCCCCGTACCCGAGACCGTCGCCGGAGTCGAACACGAGGTGTTAATAGACTTAATTCATTACTTAAACAGCTCAAACAATTTATTTTTAAAATTTTCAGTCAAGCTAACAATCTGGTCATAGTCGCTTAAAAATTCATATCTCGAGTTACGAAACTTGAAATCCAATTATGTAAATTTTAACTAAAACTAGACTCATATATCTATTTACTATTTTTTTTATAGAATTTTTGGTCGAGCACATTAGTACAGTTTATTAGTTAAAGTCTCCCCTATTTCAGAGTTTGACTGCTCTGACTTCTGTATATTACGAATCAAATAGCTCCCTGTACAGAGTTTCAATGACTATAAAGTTTGCTTCTAATAAAACTAGACTCAATAAGGAATCTGTACATATAAAATTATGACTTCTAATTATCTTTGAAAAATTTATGGTGAATTTTCAAAGTCTGAACAGGGGATCCAGAAATTGCTCTGGCCCTGTTTCACAAAAATTTAAACATCTCATAAAATATAACTCATATACCTATTTTGTTCCATCCATATGAAAATAGACTCATAATTCTTAAATTCCATATATTATTCATCATCTAATTGTATCTCTACTATTTTTAGTGATTTTTCAAACTCACGTCACTACTGCTGTCTGAATCTATTTTATGATAAATTTTACCTATTTCATGGATTCCATGGATTAGCTATCAATTTAGCATACATAACACCAAATATGATCATGATTAGCCATTCCAATGGCTAATCATTACCAAGCATTTCCATACCACTCAATAATCATATCATAAGACCATATACACAAAATGATTATAATGCTATACATGCCATACTCAAAATATACAAGCCATTATGCCAAGATGGTATACGGATAGTGTGAGCGTGCCTCCGACCGTTTCCGATTTCCGAGCTGGCTTGTCAACACTACAAGGAATGAAAAGGAGGGAGTAAGCATAAATGCTTAGTAAGTTCACATGCAAATAGCAAGTAACATAACTATATAAGCAAACATAAAACATCATTTGCATAATCATCACCGAGACATTCATATCACATTTTCATTTATCATCTTACCATATTGTTGTTATATTGAGTTTTCAACCCGAGGGTTAAGTACATACCTGTTCAAAGTATTCATTTCACAACACTTACCAATACGTCCCTTTCATCTCGAGTATTCCTCCGCTTGAGTAAAATTTTACCTGTTGAACACATCGGAATATAATTCGGATACATGGAAAGTTTGCACATAAGTGCCACATATGTAGCCAAGCTACTATGTAACCCGCCCATAAGCGAACTCGGACTCAACTCAACGAGCTCGGGCGTTCACATCCATGAGTGAACTCAGACTCAACTCAACGAGTTCGGATGCCTAGTTACATCTCACGAACTCGGACTCAACTCAACGAGTTCGGACATTTGCATCCATAAGTGAACTCGGACTCAACTCAACGAGTTTGGATGCTCAACCATCCTAGTGACATGTCACTTGTATCCTAATCTATTCCTAAGGTTCAAACGGCCGTTTTCCTCGATCACACATCTTTTCCATCTTCCACAGAATATCAAAATTGATACTTCGGTGATAGTTCATACTCATCAAGTAATTCACATAATTACATATTATTCAACAATAACCACAAAGCATAATATTTCATGATAATAATCAGCATCATATCATATAAACAACATTAAATTGCTTAAAATGACAATTATGTTACTACATTTACACATGAACTTACCTCGTATGCGAAAATGGCTACTTTTACCATTTCGTCCACAACTTGGTATTTTCCCCATTTTAGCCCGAATTTTAGTTTTCCTTGCTCTATCATTTAAAATATAGTCTAATTAGGACTCACATTATTCAAATTGACCCAAAATCATATTTTGTCAAAATTATAATTTTGCCCCTAAACTTTTGCATATTTACACTTTTTCCCCAAAGATCATAAATTAAACTTCAGCCTATTTTCTTATGTTTTATGACATGCTGATCAGTTTTCCCTTCTATGGCAATATCAAATTCTCACTCTAACATGTACTTATGACTATTAGGTATTTTTACCGATTAAGCCCTTTTGCTAGCTTTCGCTTAAAACCGAGTAGCACAAGTTGTCTAAAATAATTTCAAACATCATATTCTATCATAAAACACCAAAATACACAAATTTCACCTATGGTTATTTTTCCAAATATAAACCCTAGGTTAAATTATTGTTAGCATAAGCTTAATCGAGCTACTGGGACTCCAAAAACGTAAAGAACTTGAAAAACGGGGCTAGAATGGACTTACAATCGAGCTTGGAAGCTTGAAAAACCATATCCATAGTTTCTCCTTGCTGTATTTGGCCATGGGGTTGAAGATGAGCAAAATTGGCTTTTAATTTTGTATTTTAATTCATTTTACCCTTAAATGACCAAAATGCCCTTACTACTAAACTTTTCAAAAATTCCATCCATGTCCAATTTTTGTCCATAGACTTAGAAATTGGTAAAATTTCTATTCAAGACCTCCTAATTAATATTTCAAAACAATTTCATACTAGAAACTTCTAGAATGCAAGTTTTACAAATTATTCGATTTAGTCCCTAATTTCAATTTAAGCACTTTATGCATAAAATTTCATCACGAAATTTTCACACAACCATGCAATCATATCATAGACCTCAAAATAATCATAAAATAATTACTTCTATCTCGGATTTTGTGGTCACAAAACCACTATTCCGACTGTGCCCAAAATCAGGATATTACAACTCTCCCCCCTTTAGGTATTTTCGTCCCCGAAAATCTTACCAGAAAAGTGGTCTTCACTTTTAATCTCATATTCGGGGCCGAAAAAGTGGTCTTCACTTTTAATCTCATATTCGGGGCCGAAAAACTTTCACTTAGGCTGTACCTCCAATACATCTCTTTAATTTCTCATATGATCTAAAAGCTTACAGTCTCAACTCTCAACTATTTTTAAATTTTCAACCCTTCTCAGTTTCCCATGATATCATGACATAAAACCCATATCTCAACTTGATTTAATGGAGACCGGAATTCCAAGAAATCCAACAATCAAAGAGACCTGAAATTCAATGAATCTGATGAGTAGGAATTCATTCAATACATATATAAGTTATAGATCTCGCCAAACATTTAACAATAGGATACATCACATTTTCCTCTTTCCGCCATGGAAATATTTCTGACATGGCCTCAAGAATAATCCTTCTCATTTCCATCCCAATATCAACACTGACAAGGATAATTTTGATAGATCCCAATGTTCGGCTTTAACCCCTTTAACAACTCCAATTTTATGTAACATCGAATGCTCTAAACTATCACATTACCTCACTGTCTTGAAACACATCACAATTCATACAACAGTACATTACTGAAAGTCAAGAAGTCTTTACTCAATGTAGACTAGTCTAGTTCAGACGCTTCGGTTACCAATATTCTCATCTATCCAAACTTTGTCAACATGTAATAAACTTTTCATCTTTCACAAGATGAAAACCTTATCATTCGTAGTGATTTTAACTAATATCCAACTCCTTCTAATAAATACACACTTCTCGTTCAGACTTTTTACTCTTTTATCCGTACAAAATGAAATTCTATTATCAGACTTGGGAAAAATAATCCTGAAATAATTGTCACATGAAATCTTTCAAATAGATAATTCACCATACCGACTGAAACTCGCGCTTTTATCACTTATGCCTTTACTGATGTCAAATCCTTACACAGAAATTAGAAAAAACCCCAATACTAAAATCACCACATTACCAAGATCAAATTAGAAGTATAGTCATATTTGACATGATTATCACGAGCTGAAGAACGTACTTCGAACATGAGTCATAATTGACAAATTATGGAACAAAGATAACAAGAAAACCGAATAAAGAAATCCAGAATAAAGAGATCCAGGATAAAGAAACCCAAGATACGATACTATGCTGGAGAATCGAAAACCAAACTCATAGAGAAAATACAGACTACCCCGATAATTCTTCAAAGAAAGAAAGTCCAGAAGAAAACATCATTTAATCCCACTAAAATCAAATATAACAAGAACAATATATCTTCCCATACATATATATCAGATGAAGCATCAAGTAGAAGAAACAGAATCATAATATCATATGTATTCTCTCATCAATTCTTATCAGACGAAATGAAATAGAATACCCGATGAAATAGAGCAATACAAATTATAAACCAGTCAGACTACCAATGCTTTCATCCAACACCAAAATTAGAAGACATTCCCATATAACAAGAATTTCTTCAGAAGATCAATAGCCATAGAAATATTTCTGAGAACGGGTAAACACATAGAACATCTCAAAAGAGACTGCTAAATCTATCCAGTCATAACTGTCACACTCAGATAGTTCACATTTCAAATATCATTTCCCCAACTAGTTCTGCCATCACAAATTTCATATTAAACCATTCACTAAAGAAGGCCAGTTCTGAATAAATTTCGATTTACACTTTTCTCGACCTTGCACCTGAGTAATTCGATTTACCAAAGAAAATTCCTTCTCTAATTGGGATAGTGCATAACTCCAATAATCTTTACGTCAATCCGATACTTTACTGGCTCTGACTTTACTTATCAGCTCATTTTCAATCGCTGATCATACTTATAATTATTCTATCACTAAACTCTTTGGGTTCTCAACCGGAAACTTATTCAATACAAATCTCATGAAATTCCATTATAAGTACCACTTCGGTAAGGGGGAGGGGTTGTAGGACCTCTGACTCGACTTTCTTATACATACACATATGACATAACTCCCATCATCATAGCAACATCATCAAAATCATGTCATTCATTCAGGCAATGCAACATTCATGTTGGCTTACACAATTTTTCCTATTGTCCATTTAGACAATATACTTATGCATACATTCTATGTTTTCTAGATAGCTTTACTTATCCATTCATTTAATTAAATTAAGTCATGCTCATGACATCATATAAGACCAAACAAACATAGATATTTGCATCACAATCACAACTTTCATTCCGTGCATCATCATGTACATATCATTACAATCATATAATTCAGTCCAACAATTTAACATAGATAAGTTCATTTCATTATAATCCTTTATCTCATAAAAATTATATATCATTAGCATTCATCAACATTCGACGTCCAAATCAAGACAAGGACATTTTCATTCGTATCATAATATTATGACTTTTATTCATACCTCTACTACTTTCTATTTATTCCATTCATCTTATCAAGTAAGCCATATACACTACATCATATGAGCATGAAGCAAATATGGATATTTATCACATATGTATCATAAACTTTTATTCATACTTTTCTAAACCGAGACATATCATAATCATAATTTTACTCAAATACCTTCACATAACATTGAACATGGTCGACGCAGCTCGGTTGGAGTGTACACTGTCTAAATAAGACGGTACTCATACGCGTTGGAAGACATCACACTATCACAGATCAGTGGCATGTATAGCTAAACTTTTACACATGCTAGGTTAGTCCGAGAACCGACTAAACCTGCTCTGGTACCACCAAATGTAACGCCCCGTACCTGAGACTGTCGTCGGAGTCGAACACGAGGTGTTAATAGACTTAATTCATTACTTAAACAGCTCAAACAATTTATTTTTAAAATTTTTAGTCAAGCTAACAATCTGCGTCATAGTCGCTTAAAAATTCATATCTCGAGTTACGAAACTCGAAATCCAATTCTGTAAATTTTCCCTGAAACTAGACTCATATATATATTTCCAAATTTTTTTATAGAATTTTTGGTCGAGAAAATTAGTACAGTTTATTAGTTAAATTATCCCCTGTTTCAGAGTTTGACTGCTGTAACCTCTGTGTATTACGAATCAAATATCTCCCTGTACAGAGTTTAAATGACTATACCGTTTGCTTCTAGTAAAACTAGACTCAATAAGGAATCTTTACATATAAATTATGACTTCTAATTATCTTTGAAAAATTTATGGTGAATTTTCAAAGTCAGAACAGGGGATCCAGAAATTGCTCTGGCCCTGTTTCACAAAAATTTAAACATCTCATAAAATATAACTCATATACCTGTTTTGTTCCATCCATATGAAAATAGACTCATAATTATTAAATTCCATATATCATTCATCATCTAATTGTATCTCTACTATTTTTAGTGATTTTTCAAACTCACGTCACTGCTGCTGTTTGAATCTATTTTATGATAAATTTTACCTATTTCATGGTTTCCATGGATTAGCTAGCAATTTAGCATACATAACACCAAATATGATCATGATTAGCCATTCCAATGGCTAATCATTACCAAGCATTTCCATACCACTAAATAACCATATCATAAGACCATATACACAAAATGATTATAATGCTATACATGCCATACTCAAAATATACAAGCCATTATGCCAAGATGGTATACGGATAGTGTGAGCGTGCCTCCGACCGTTTCCGATTTCCGAGCTGGCTTGTCAACACTACAAGGAATGAAAAGGAGGGAGTAAGCATAAATGCTTAGTAAGTTCACATGCAAATAGCAAGTAACATAACTATATAAGCAAACATAAAACATCATTTGCATAATCATCACTGAGACATTCATATCACATTTTTATTTATCATCTTACCATATTGTTGTTATATCGAGTTTTCAACCCGAGGGTTAAGTACATACCTGTTCAAAGTATTCATTTCACAACACTTACCAATACGTCCCTTTCATCTCGAGTATTCCTCCGCTTGAGTAAAATTTTACCCTTTGAACACATCGGAATATAATTCGGATACATGGAAAGTTTGCACATAAGTGCCACGTATGTAGCCAAGCTACTATGTAACCCGCCCATAAGCGAACTCGGACTCAACTCAACGAGCTCGGGCGTTCGCATCCATGAGTGAACTCGGACTCAACTCAACGAGTTCGGCTGCCTAGTTACATCTCACGAACTCAGACTCAACTCAACAAGTTCGGACATTTGCATCCATAAGTGAACTCGGACTCAACTCAACGAGTTCGGATGCTCAACCATCCTAGTGACATGTCACTTGTATCCTAATCTATTCCTAACGTTCAAACGGGTGTTTTCCTCGATCACACATCTTTGCCATCTTCCACAGAGTATCGAAATTGATACTTCGGTGATAGTTCATACTCATCAAGTAATTCACATAATTACATATTATTCAACAATAACCACAAAGCATAATATTTCATGATAATAATCAGCATCATATCATATAAACAACATTAAATTGCTTAAAATGACAATTATGTTACTACATTTACGCATGAACTTACCTCGTATGCGAAAATGGCTACTTTTACCATTTCGTCCACAACTTGGTATTTTCCCCATTTTAGCCCGAATTTTAGTTTTCCTTGCTCTATAATTTAAAATATAGTCTAATTAGGACTCACATTATTCAAATTGACCCAAAATCATTTTTGTTCAAAATTACAGTTTTGCCCCTAAACTTTTGAGTATTTACACTTTTTCCCCAAAGCTCGTAAATTAAACTTCAGCCTATTTTCTTATGTTTTATGACATTCTGATCATTTTTCCCTTCTATGGCAATATCAAATTCTCACTCTAACATGTACTTATGACTATTAGGTATTTTTACCGATTAAGCCCTTTTGCTAGTTTTCGCTTAAAACCGAGTAGCACAAGTTGTCTAACATAATTTAAAACCTCATATTCTATCATAAAACACCAAAATACACAAATTTCATCTATGGTTATTTTTTCAAATATAAACCCTAGGTTAAATTATTGTTAGCATAAGCTTAATCGAGCTACCGGGACTCCAAAAACGTAAAGAACTTGAAAAACGGGGCTAGAATGGACTTATAATCGAGCTTGGAAGCTTGAAAAATCCTAGCCATAGTTTCTCCTTGCTATATTCGGCCATGGGGTTGAAGATGAGCAAAATTGGCTTTTAATTTTGTATTTTAATTCATTTTACCCATAAATGACCAAAATGCCCTTACTACTAAACTTTCCAAAAATTCCATCCATGTCCAATTTTTGTCCATAGAGTTAGAAATTGGTAAAATTTCTATTTAAGACCTCCTAATTAATATTTCAAAACAATTTCATACTAGAAACTTCTAGAATGCAAGTTTTACAAATTATTCGATTTAGTCCCTAATTTCAATTTAAACACTTTATGCATAAAATTTCTTCACGAAATTTTCACACAATCATGCAATCATATCATAGACCTCAAAATAATCATAAATTAATTATTTCTATCTCGGATTTTGTGGTCACGAAACCACTATTCCGACTAGGCCCAAAATCAGGATATTACACACTTAGAGATTTTGGAAAATTTTGTAAGAAGCTTTAGGTTTGAAGCTTCAATTCAGTATGCTTATCACCCTCAAATATATGGCCAATCTAAGAAAGTGATACAAGTGTTGGAAGACATGTTGCTAAGTATGTTTGTTTGTGAAATTATACTGCATGTTTCAAACTTAGGTACTACACAAACTATTAGTATTTAGTGGATCTATACTATTGTATGTGAACCTATATTGTTGTGTGAGCTCATACTTTGTGTGTTGCGAGCTCATGTTGAATATTGCTAAGTGATCTTATGTTATTTTATTTATTTGAACTCTTTAGTCTTTCGATTGTTTGACATGCAAACCTTTCCTTTAAATTTTTGTAAGCTTGCATGTTTATATGTTATGTATAAGTTAATTTTGTTGTTGTGTGATAACTTAGCATATTTTATGTTGTAAATAAGTGGTGTGTTGGAGGTTTGGTTGGGAGTTAACACATAGTCACTTTGGTGGCTAATTTAGCTCGTTAGATTTGGGTTGAACCTGCTCGACCAGGTTTGGGTTGTATTTTAGAGTTTGTAAGAAGTTGGGAACATTATTTACCTTTGGCAGAGTTCGCCTATAATAATATTTACCAAGCAAGTATTCAGGTGGTGCCTTTTGAAGCACTACATGAAAAGAGGTGTTGAACACCTCTGTGTTGGGCTAAGTTAAATAAAAAGAGGATCGTTGGACCCGAGTTTGTAACACCCCTAACCCATAACCGTCGCCCAATTAGGTTTACAAGGTATTACCAACCAAGACACTGTTCAGAACAGTCTTTCAATTAAAATCAAGCACAAAAATTTTCTTTACTCAATCACGAGAATTTTAAACTCGAATAGTAACCAGCAGCTCAATCATATAAATCAAATTCGCATATATTAATTACGTAACCAACCAAAAGAAGTCATGTTTCACTAGCCACTTCACACATATGAGAACCCTGCATCATAACTCAACCATCTCAAAATCAATAGCAAATCCAAATTTCGAACCAACTAACATGCATCAAGCCCATATTATACTTGTTTTATAATTATAACATTCAAACCATATGACCATCATTTTCATGGTATTCGAATACCCAACTCATAAACAAGCATTTTTTATTCCATATACCAAACATACATTGAAACATCTTTTAGTACAATTTCCTTCGTAGGTTTAAAAAAAATCTAATCATACCATTTTTCACATCTATGCACCATTTCATATTGAACTATATCAACCCATTTTACATGACATAATATTCTTTCACATGTGCGATATTAGTTAACCTTAAAACATGGTCAAACATACCCATAATGCTATTATATTATGCGCTTATTACCCTAAAAATAAAAGCCATTTCTAATCACAAATACAAAATCAATACTATCCCATTCTGTTAACTAATTAACGAATATGCCAATTCACATGTTATACACAATGATCAAAGTTAAACTATCCACACGGCTTAATAGGCATGCTTACATATAAAACATAAACAAGCATCACCAAATAACCACACACAATTGTAATTATTACCAACTCATGCGCAATTCACTATAGCTACATTTAAAATTTTGAACACAAATAACATATCAATGTACACCTAATTCACATATATAATAATATGCCTAAACTTCATATTTCAACCTATTAACTAATCATTTATTCGGTCATCAAATCTAACCTCAATCGGTGACACCATTATCAAATCACATGCTTACCAAAATGAACCACATACCAAAGCCGAATTTACTACTACATATATACCACATTTAGTAATCAAGCATTGCATAGCAACTTGACCTCCAAGACAATTTACAAGACAAATTATACATCCTAAATAAATCAATAATAAGCCACAACAGGAACACATCCATTATCCATATATCAAGCTTAACACACACAAATACCATGACCAAAATTACTTAAACATTAGAACATTAGCATTAAGATAAAGTCATTTTCGCATGGCTAAATATATACAAATTTCAAGACCAACCAAAACAAATGCTAGCGTATACATGCCATAGGATCGAAGTTCAAGCTTTTAAATATACCGAAATAGCGATCGATAGTGTGATAGATTTCCTTGACGATCCCTGAGCTCGTAGCTAGCTTCCAAAATCTATAAAACATCAATCGAACACACACAGAGTAAGCTTGGATAGCTTAGTAAGTCATAAGCAAATAAATCATCAAATGAACATTAGCATTATAACTTCAACTTGGCCGAATATAAATTATCTCATGCACACATAAATCACTCTTTTAACATGCATAAGTATATCATCATCTCAAGCTTACTTATTTTTATGAACATTTAACTTCACACGAACCTGAACCATTTATCTCGATTTCACATTCAATCTTAACTCGACATTGCCCGTTGAACCATTTGGAATCAATAAAGATACTCAGATAGCTCGAAACATCCTAGACGAGGTCTTACATGTAATTAAATATTGATGCCACTGTCCCAAAAAGGGTCTTACACTAAATCATATACGATGCCAATGTCCCAGACATGGTCTTACACATAAATCTCAAATTGATGCCAACTCCCAGATGTGGTCTTACACGAAATCACATACTGGAATCCTATGTCATGACATATGTATCCTAACTATTCCTATGGTTCGTACGGGGCTTTCAGATGCTATAATTCAATCGATTCATGCTCGTAATAAACCATTTCATGCTAAATTCAATTCGGCAATGTAGTTATACATACATACAATTCAATTTGGCTATGTACAAAATAAATACATTCAACTTAACATCATTTATTCACTTACAAGCTTAACTCATACGGAGACGAATTGACCGCGGCGACTATTTGACAACTTTTGATTTTCCCCGATCCAAATCCGATTTCCTCTTTTCTTGATCTAAATTAATACAAATTTGACTTGTTCAATCATATATTTATTCAAATTCATCCAAAAACACATAAATGGGCAAATTGCACTTCAGCCCCAAACATTTCACATTTTTTACAATTTAGTCCATATTTCACAAAACACAAAATATTCAAAATTTCACCACACCCAAGCATAGCTGAATTTTACTTAGGTACCTAGCAGCCCATTTATTTCATTTGTTTCACATTTTGACCCATTGATTTACAAATTTCTTAATTTAATCCTTAATACACATTTTTATCAAAAATCACTTAATTAAACATGATAATCTAACAACATATAATTATTTTTCATCATCAAACAACAAAAATCTCAAGCTATCAACAATGGAAAATCACAAAATCCACAACCATTTTAACAATTCAAGCATGGGCTAGCTAGTATTCGAAGCAATAATCTCAAAAACGTAAAAATTATCAAAAACCGAACAAATTACATACCTAAATCAAAGAAGACAAAGAACGAACCTAGCTTGCTCAACAATGTTATTTTTCACCTTTAACTTTCGGCAACAGTGAAGAAAATATGAACAAAATGTTGTTTTATTTTAATTTAATACCATTATTTACAAATTACTAATTTGCCATTAATGAAAACATTTAAAATTCATATAATGGATGGCCATTTATGTAATAATCCACTTTTGCATTTTACGCGATTAAGTCATTTTATCAAATTAACTAACCAATCGGTAAAATTAAATCACGAAATTTTCACACAAATCAATTAACATACTGTAAACACCAAAAATAAAATTAAAATAATTTTTTATGACTTCAGATTTGTGGTTCTAAAACCACTGTTTCGATTTTGCTAAAACTAGGCTGTTACAGAGTTGGTTCGCGAGATTGAAGGCCAGGTAAAGTTGATATGTGAAAGACTTAAGGCTACTTCAAACAGACATAAGTCCTATGCTGACTTGAAAAGGTGAGATGTTGAGTACCAAGTGGGCGAGCATGTGTCTCTTAAGGTATCGCCATGGTAGAAAGTCCTAAGGTTTAGGTGTAAAGGGGAGATAAGCCTGAGATTCATTGGTCCTTATAAAATGGTAGAAAGAATTGTCCCTGTAGCATATCGACTCAAGTTTCCCCGTGAACTTGATAAGATCCATAATGTGTTTCATGTGTATATGCTAAGGAGATATCGCACAGACCCATCTTATGTTGTAGTAGCAGATGATATTGAAGTGCGACCTGATTTCACTTATGAGGAAGAACCAATGAAAATTGTGGCTCGTGAGGTAAAATTCATTCGAAGCAAAATGATTCATTTAGTCAAAGTATTAGGGTGAACCCACAAGACCAATAAAGCTACTTGGGAGATATAAGAATAAATGAGGAAACAATATCCTCGACTATTTAAAGGTGAAATTTCAACGACAAAATTTTTTAAGTAAGGGAGAATTGTAGCATCCCGAGATTGAACTAGGAAGTTTTGACCTCGTAAGTGAGGGTTTGCCAGTGCCTTGACGAACGGGGGAGTTCGTCAAAGGGGGAGTTTTCCAAAAGAGTATCAGCAAGGAGTTTTCCAAGTGTTTTGGCAAAGCAATATATGCCAAAAGACACAGTAAGGGGATCGTCAAGTTCTTTAGAAGTGTGTTCGCCAGTCTGTTTGGCGAGCTGGTGTTCACTAGGTACGTTGCGAGCTGTGGGTTCGTTAGTCTATTTGGTGAGCTAGTGTTCACCAATTAAGTTGTGAACTAGGGGTTCACCAGTCAAAGATTGCATCAGACTCGAATTAGGAAACAAAGATTTAGTGTATCTAAGAATACTTTACCTACAAGTAGCACATTTCCTAATTCAAGTAGGGTATCCTAAGATTTCCAGTGTACCAACCCGATTTTCAGTGGTGACATAACAGTGGTTTTGGGACCACAAGTTTCATCTTGTCAACTCATAAATATTATTTTTAGAATATTTATAGAGTCATTATAGTTGTATTAAAATTTGGTTTAGAAATATTAACAGTTAGATTGTTAATTAAAGAAAGGGACTAAATTGAAAAAGATCCAAAAGTTTTCAAATAATGCATTTAGGTGATTAAATTGATTATTTACTAATTGAAGAAGGGTCATTATGGTAATTTTTCCTTAATTAATGATGTGGGACATCATTAATAAGGAAAAAGATAAAAAAAATTAGTAATTCATGGAAAAATGGTAAATAAATTGAAATTAGTTAAAAACAAATAGGAAAACCAAAACAATTTCTATTCATCTTCTTCATTTGGTTGAATTCAACACGGGGGGAGAGCTTCACATTTTGGTTCTTTATCTTCATGCATCTGAGTGAATTCTTACCCGTTTCTCGTAATTTTTATGTTTTTGAGATCGTTGAACTAGGTCCAGCTAGCCCGTACCTTCATTTTTATTATGTTAAAAGTTTTGGAAGTTTCCATTGATGAATATTGAATGTTTATGATGAATATTATGTATTTGGAGTCTTTATTATGCTATTTGATGAATTTGTAAAGAGATTTATGTTAAATCTTAATTTTACGATTAAATTGTGAAAATATCAAAATATTAGGGTTTGATAGTGAATTTTAGGTTTATTAGGGACTACTTAAGAGCCTAGATATTTGGATAAATGATTGATTTGAGAAACTTAGTTAATTTGATGAATTAACTAATTAATAGATTAAATTGCAAAAATTGTAAAAGTTTAGGGTAATTGTGCAAGTTCAAAAAATAAAAGGGTATTAATAGTAAAATGGATTGGAGATGAAATATATGCTAAAAAATGAGTAATTTTATATTTTAGATCAAAATCCCATAGATACTCATGGAAAAGAAAAAATAGCGGAATAGTCCTTGTACTTCTGCACAATCTACAATTCAGTCCAGGTAAGTTCATACGGATAAAATTTAACATTTGTAATAATTGGTGATTGGTATTATGTATATATTCTATTGTTGGAAATGAATTATTGTTTGAATTATAATATTGAATTGGATATTCGGTTTGAATTGAACGCAAGATTTGAGTACATTCGTGATTTAGTGTATGACGGGGGTTTGGAATGGAGATGGTATTGAAGGGAGATATCAGCATTTTACCCAAGTAAACCAAGGTTCAGCATTTGTTGCGAACTCTCATGTTATACTTTCTATTTAGCGTGATTCGGGTGGATTAGCTCTTATGAGCTTCTGTTCATCTTTCGAGCTTCTGTTGGCATATTTAGGAGGACCAACTTTTATGAGTTTCTATTGACGATGTACTCTTACCCGTAAGTTGTTCTTCAAATGGAAAATCTTGGTAAAGTGATTTATTTAATGAATTTGAAAGACATCTTATTTATTTTTGTATTGATTTGAATAATGATGTATTTATCGATTGAAATTGTGAATGAAGGGAGTTCTCTTGGATGATTTTTATTATTTGATTTATTGTAGTTATTTTGGTCGGAATTTCTTTTAACTCATCGAGCTTACTAAGCTTCATTAAGCTTACTTGTGTTGTTTAATGTCATTGTAGATTTTTGAAAGGTTAGACGATCGAATCGGCATTCAAGTCACAATATCCAGTTTATCTCGGTAGTTTTTGAAACGTTTAATTTGAATTATATGGCATGTATAGGATTTTGTGCGATTTTGGTTAATTTTTGGCTTATGTAAATGTTATGAATGATATTTTGTGCAAATAAACAATTTGCAAATGGTATGAAAATGAGGTATAATTGTTATGCTAGTATGTGTGGCTTATATGCATTTGATTTGTGGTGATTGTGGTAACTTGGTTAGGCATTTTTGATTAGGTATTGTTTGAAAAAGATTTTGAATTGAATTGATGTTTATTTTGTTGTGAAAATGTTTTATACTTGTGGTACCATTGAGGGTACATTGGTTAGACACTATTGAGGTTGGTTTGGCGTGTTTATGGCTCGATTATTGTTGTTTTGGATTGGTATTTTGATTGGTATTTGAGTTTCTTACGATCTAAGAAATTCTGAAATGCTAAATTTGTGTTTTAAAGTTCATTTTTGGGCCACACGGCCTGAGACATGGTAGTGTGTCTCAGCCGTGTGTGACACACAGCCTTGCGACATGGCCATGTGTCCCCTATAGGTTCAATATTAACAAGTCAGGCCATTACACGGCCTGACACACGGGCGTGTCAGGTCATTTCGAATTGTACACGGCCTGGCATGCGGGCATGTGGCTTGGCCGTGTGATGCAAGTCGGTGGATTACATGTGTGACGGCCCTAATTTGACCCTAGTCGGGAAGTGGTTTCGGGACCACAAAACTGAGTCACGAAAATAATTAAATGTTATATTCTATGCCTATTGTAAGTGAAAGTGTATGTGTGAAAATTTCATGCTTTGATTTTTGTCATTTAGATGTGAAATTAATTAAAAAGGACTTATGTGAAAAACTTTAAAAATGTGATAGGTTGAAGTGTAGTGGCCAAATATTGCATGGCTTAAAATATGGGGATTTGCATGTCAAATTCCCCATTTTTAAGTAAGTGGCCGGCCATGATGATGGTTGATTAGCCATATATACATTTTATATTAATATTATAATAGTTAATGGCTTAAATTATGAAATAAAAAAATTAACTAAAATAAGAAAAAATGATAAAAAGAAAAACAAAGTGTTTTGTTCATCTTCTTCCATAGCTTAGTCGAAACTCAAAGAAAGAAAAAGAACGCTTGTTGTTCGGTCATTGTAGATCAAAAAAAATCCAAGGTAAGTTCATGGTAGTTTGCTTATATCTTGATGTTTATGAGTTCCTTTCTTGGTTCTACCTCAAACCCATGAAGTATATTTTTGATTTTTGGTGTTGTTGGAGGTTTCGGTCATGGGTAGAAAAACTATAGATTTTAAGATTTATGATAGAAGTTAATGAGTGAGAGTTGGATAGATATTATGATGTTAAAATTCATGGGATTATAAGCTTGTAAGTTTGATGGTGAAATTTATGCTTTGTGAGGGTAAATGGTTTAAAAGGAGCATTCGGCCATGATGTAAAATTATGATGAAGTGATGTTAAATGCTTTGAATATTGAGTATATATTGTTATAAGTTGAATTTAAGGTTTGTTAAATTGTCTTTGTCATTGCCGAATGTGTGTATAGTTAAAGAAAATTTTTTAATGTGCTTAGTTAATTGATATTAGGTTAATGGTGTGTGTATAAATTATTTAAAATATAAACTTCGTATGAGTATTAAATGTTGTATATGAATTCGGCCTTGGGAGAAATTTTAGAATAAAATACTTGAATGTTAAATAGGTCATTGCTTTAATGACTAAATATGCCAAAGGCTAATGCATGGACTAGTTGATCAATATGTGTTAAAGGAACGTGGATAAATATCTATTTGATGAGCTATATATTCAGCTATATGGTTAAGATATGTATATGAAAATATGATAAGCCATATGAGTTTTGTGTTTGTGTATGTGAACTAGGTATACAATGAATATTCGGCTATGAAGGTTAAAGGTTAAGTCATAGGAATTTTGGTGATATACATATTCGGTCATTAGGGTTATATGTACTTTGGCTATGTGGGTTATGTGTTAAGGTAAGTTACTTATTTGATATGTGTATTCGGTCATAAAGGCGTACATAAAGAAATGTTAAATTAATTGTATTAAATTGCTTAATGTAATTAAAAATGTGTATGACCATTTTGTACTTGAGCTAAAAGTAGCTATATGACCTATTAAATTTCTTGTCATACTTGGCCATAAACTAGCATGATGGGACTTTAATAAGTTAAATTTGTTTGAATTAGCTCAAGAGCATAGAGAACCAAGGTTGGACAGAGGAAAAGAGAAAGTAGTTGAATAGCCAATCTGAGACTGTTCGAAAGTTTTAAGTAGTTAAACATAAATAATATTCGATAATGACATGACATATTATGAGAATTAAGTATTACTTGTAATGTATGTATATGGCTGAATGGCAAATATAATATGGAAGTAAAATGTGATATGCTTTTATGATCAAATGATAAGTGTTAGATGAATATGAGTGAGATGTTATGTGTAAACTATCAAATGATAAGTGTGAATGATGAAATGAAATAAAAGTGATTAAAATGTAGGATGATATATTCGAATGATGCTAGTACCTAATTTGGTGTGATTGTGTTATATGAAACTTGTTGATTTGAATACGTACGGTACTATTCGGGCCTTTGAGCCTAGCAGGCTATGATGCCGGTGAGATACTATTTGGGCCTTTGAGCCTAGCAGGCTATAATGCCAGTGAGATACTATTCAGGCCTTCGAGCCTAGCAGGCTATAATGCCGGTGAAATGATATCGGGTATAATGCAAGTGAAATGATATCGGGCTTCGAGCCTAGCAGGCGAAATGCCGGTGGATGAATTCGGATTTAAAACCTAGCAGGCTTAAATGCCGGTGATTTGATAAAATTCTAAGACTAAGATACCTCATGTTAGAACGACAAATGAATACATTCAATACGTTAAGTTGGCCAGGTATGTATTATGTACTTATATGTGAGTTTGATTTGAATTGAATCATAAGTGTATAATATGATACATATGTGAATAAATGTTATAACTATATCTATGATCATGATACATTCAGTCAAAGTGTGAAAGTATGTGAAAGCATTTTGATTTATTTATGTTATATGAATTCAGATTAAGTGAAATAAGAATGCTAAATGTGCATTATGTGCTTGTGTATATTCGGCCAAATGGCAATATACCTAGAAAATGGCCTCTTGAGAAATTGAATGATCGAAGTATAATTGAGTTTATTTTTTTGCATTGCTTAAAACTTACTAAGCTTATGAAAGCTTACTCCGTTTGTTACGTTTCTCTATTTTATAGATTGTTGACTCCAGTCACCTGCTCGGGGGGGATTGTCAGCAACTCGTCACACTATCTATCATTTTGGTACTACTATGTTTTGGAGCTAGTATGGTAACTTTTGAGATGTTTTGAGATGTTGTTGTATATAAGCCATGTGAATATGGAAACTTTTGAATGTCGATATAGTCTGAATTTCGATCTTTGATTGTGTTTGGCTATGCATATAATTGCTAATGAACTTATGTAAATGTGAATGTACAAATGTAGTGTTTTGGATTGGTAACTCTTCATAACCCACTCCGGCGACGGATACGGGTTATAGGGGTGTTACAACATGGGCACGGACACGGTTGTGTGTCCCTATTTTGAATGTCCACACGGCCTGAGACACGAGCATGTGTCTCAGTCGTGTGAGTCACACCGTCGTGTGACCCCTACAGTTCAAAATTTTCAACTCTTTTCCTAAAATTTCCAAATGTTTTCAATTTAGTCCTGGACTGCTTTCAATGTATTTTTAGGGCCTCGAAGGCTCGATTAGGGGACATTACGAATGTATTTGAATGTAATTAGATTATGTTTGTATTGATGTATGAATTGAATGGTTTACTATTCTGTTAGTCCGGTAGTATTCTATAACCCTATTCTGGTGACATATATGGGTTAGGGGTGTTACAACCAAGACACTTATTTCCTATAAATACGATCATTATTCCATGAGAATTCTCTCACCAACTATTCTACCTTTAGGTCTTTGTTCTTAGTCAAGTTCGTAACACCCAGGGTAGGCCTTTGTCCTATTAAGGTTGATTGTCCATAAAGCTAGGTTTGCTTGCATGTGTGAATTCTGTAAGTTCTGTCTGCTTAGTAATTTATGTGTTTAGGTATGTTGTGAACCAGTTGGATCATCTACCAGCAAGGATAAAAATAAAACTACGCTTGTTTGGTTTCTCAATTTTGTGATGAATGATCTGGGATTCCTCATAAGTATGTTCGTTATTATGTTTAAAAAATGTGAGTGGTTAAGAAATTACTTTAAGTATGCTATCTGTTATAATTTTCAAGAATTTTGTTTTCAAAATTAAGTTTTCTACAAAACCCTATTTTTAACTCCGATAGTTTGTTTTCAAGGTTAAGTTTTCAAGATGTGTTTTAAATATATATTTTATGCGAGCTCTAGCCTATGTTTTTAAGAAACGTTTTTAACATACTATTTTATAAACTATGTTTTCATGACTTTTGTGCGAGCTCTTTACAAGTGTTTTCCAATAAGCTCTCTATACAAGTTCTATGTGATAAGATTCTATGCAAGCTCCTTTGTGAGTCTAGCTCCCTATGCGAGCTCTCTGTGATATGTCTATGTCTGTGCTCCTTTGAGAATCATAATGGATATATTGGTATACCAAAGGATTATGAGTACTCACCTTTCAATTTTGTGATTTTGGCCATTGAGGCCCTAGTATATATGGAGAGATAAGGGAATGTCGAGCTATTCTTTATTCACCAAGACAGTTGGTGCACAGGGGAGTGTATTGCTTTGTGCTACACTTATGGCACATGTTATAAGGATTCTTTGAGTCATTCAGAGGTGTTATAAAGAGATCCACATACCCAACGAGACAAAGTATTGATAACTATAGGCGAGAACATATCTTATATTCCTCAACCCTTCTATTAAGACAAGATTGTGAACGTGTTTCATGCTATATAAGACCTACTTTTCGAACAAACACAAGCTAAGTTTTTAAGATTTATTTTCAGAAACACATACAAATCTATTTTACAAACTTATGTTTTTTTACAAGATTTGCAAATCGGGTCTCACAACCTCACCCATGAACCCAGCACATGAAACAATTTTTAAGACTAAGTCTTCTTTCTGTTCTAATCTCTATTTTAAAAGCATACCTTGTAGATTCTTGATTATTCACTAAGTTTGCAATGAATTCACCCACTCTTTTGTTACTTCGCGAGTAAGTAGGTCGTGGATAGCAATGGCGAAGTAGATGACATGGCGAGGCTCACCTCTAAACAGATACTAGGGAACTTGGAAAATAGGAAATGGGGTTTTGTTTTGTATGTATTTAATTATCTGTTATTAAAATAATTTCTTTTAATGTTTAAGTTTATTTTATCTTTGCGAACCATGCCTTAGAATATTTTATTATCCTTTATTAAAAATAAAGTTGATGTTTGTTCATGCATGAATGTTACGTTGATTTACTATTAAAATGTGTGAGTTAGAATTATTGCTAACTACTATTTCCTACGACCCCTATATGTTTGCGATTCCAAAAATTACGTGCTTGAGAACCCATATATGTATTTATGCGAACCCTATTAAAGTATGAAAACCCATGGATGTAGGAAGAATAAAATGTGGGGTGGAGGAAGAAAAGGGAGGAAAGATTCCTAGCTCATGACAACTAAAAATGGGCAGCAATGAGGGGTTAACCAAGGATATGTTGAATTAATTAAAAAAATACCCAAGGGGGATTCGAACTTGGGTCTCAAGGGAAAGCTACACTACTCTTAACCACTTCGTCAAAACTAGATCTTATTCATAAACTAACAATAACTAAATAAAAATTAGGCGTGATATTTTATTCTGTTACAGTCTACTACAGGTTCACTATTTTTCAACTAGTCCATTCATAATATTGCATCAAATTAATCAAAAGGGAGGCTATGAGGTTGGCTGATGTAACATCTCGCCCGGCGAAGTGTAGTACTCGATTATTGTTAATTGAACTAGGGCTCATAGTGTGACCCCCGAGTAAGGAAAGGGTTAGAAATTTATCAAGTATTTAAATACTGTGAATGTGCCCTAGGGCAAAATCCTGGTTTAGGCAAGCTTTGAGGTTTGGTGGACTCTTCGTTAGAGTATACGCTGCCCCAACAGATAGATGAAAATAGTGAGACATATTGTTAAACCCCTGGTCTAATAATAACGATCAATATATTAGTATCTTATTCTCTGATTTAACTATTTAGTTGGCCTAATGAGGACTAGTCGAGATTGGACAATTTTTTTTTGAAAATGAAAGGACATGCTTTTAAGATGAGAGAGAAAACTATTAGTCATGGGTACCGAAGGAAATTTAGTGGAGGGAAAGTAAGCTTGTCCACTATGTTTTCCTACCGTTTTCACCCATATAAAGCAAACATTAGCTTCATAAACAGGTTCTATATTTTCTCAAAAAATTCATACTTCCTTTCAGTAGTCTTTTCTACGCTTTTTGGGAAAACAAAAAAGCCAAGACCTATTTAGAGGGTTAAAGTTCGTTGTAATCAACCAAATTCACCATTATGAAACCTAGGAAACAATGATGAAAATCTAGTTGTTTTCGTGATTGTTTATAGGACCTTATCGTCTCATGCTTTAGGGACAGACTAATGATTTAGGAAAGGAAACTCCAGATTCTGGGTTTCGTGATTAAGTTCTCTTGAAAGCATGTTTAGTTCTTTTGAAAATCATGATCTGATAAGTTAACTATTTATGTTGTAGCTCAAGAAACTCCCAAAAGCTCTCAAGACAAGGGCAAGGGACCTATTGTTTTGTTTCTAATGTATCTTCTAGTGACTTTCTTCATACCTTGAATGTGCATTATACATGCTTGGTTCAAGGTAAGTTTACCTGACTGATGAAAGGCCTAGCTTTGCATGTCTGTGTAAGAAATAAGACGGGCCTTACTTCATCCTAAGTCATTTCCCACTTTACTCTAAGAAAGGAACTATATGGTCAAAACAAAAGAAGTGAATTTAAGGCGTTTCCTTCATTGCAAAAACCAATGAACTAGTAGATCGAGATACTTGAGCGATGTTATGTAGCCTATGGTAAGGCAAGTATAATGCAAACCAGATTTGCAAAACGTAAAAGAGGAAAAAGGAATGAATGTTACAATCTTTGAAACATGGACTACGGTTTTGGATAGCAAGAAGAAAGTTGTATCCATAATGCATGGGCGTAGTGTACAGGCCAAAGTGAGTCTTACTCTATTAACGTCTATGCAAGTTCAATATTCACCAATAGGCGAGCTACTTGAAGTTAGTTTACACGATGTCTTCACCAATGGGTGAATTGAAAGTCCCACTGAGTTGGAAAGAGCCCCTCTATTTGTGTGACATATAGATATTTTGGTGTTGCTTTGGAACTCACTAAGTTCTATGAACTTACTCCATTTATCTTCCCTGCTCAAGATCATTGAAGAAATAAAGAAACCTTTAAGGTCTACGCTGGAGGATATATTATATGTGAGGCTTATAGTGATTTTGTATTATGCATGACAAATGAGAGTGGCATCAAGGCTTGAAATATGAGAAACAATATTTTGTAACTAAAATTGTATCCACCAAATGGCGCCCTCTCCTTAGATCTTTACAATGAACTTTTGTGTTTTAAAGGTGTTTAGGCCCTTAAGTTTAAAAGTTTTATTTATTACTGGTATAGCAAATACCTTTTGTTCTTTTGTGAACTTGAGATTTCACCAATTTCGTTACAGTAAAGAAAGGCTTCAAAATTGTACCACACCATTCCTGGATCCTCCTCAAGGATCGGGGATAGGGTGCTATAAGTTTTGGTATCATATCCTAGGTTTTTTTCAATTTTTAGATAAATCGAATTGTTGTCACGACACTATCATGCATAATACACCTCTAGCTTAGTCTTTAGTGATTTGTACTAAGATAATTTCTCTTTTATAGCAAATAAGAAGAATGTTTGAAAGTTCAAGAGAGGCGATTGGTGAGGATATAGAAAGCCATGTCCCCACCCAAGAAAAGGCTACTACAACCAACAATAACAACGCCGAGAATGCAGGGAATGCATTCATAAATTGTTTTTCGCCATAATAACCCAATTATTTGAGTAGTTCATCGAATTGAACCTAAGCATCATCCTTAGTAGCCTCAGCAACCACAATATCCTTCACAACCACACCTAGAGGTAGTGTGCCCAATGCCACCTGTTCTACCTAAACTTGCACCTATAGTAGCCTCCCTTAGGTTTATCCTGTCTAAGAGATTCAGAAAAGATGAGCAAAAGAATTTTTGGGAGATAAAGGAGATGACCCCACTACGGTGGAGCAATGGTTGTCTTGGTTAGGAAAGGTTATTAAGGAGTAGTGCAATGAAGGGGATAGCGTAACGCCCCTTACCCGTGTTCAACACCGAAATAGGGTACGAGGTATTACCAAAACATAACACATACCATTAAACAAAACCGAGATAGAAATATGTCATCCAATTAGATAATGTATCATTATAACATATGTCTTGAACAATATTAGCCAACTTCAATGGCTTTGTACAAAATAATTGGTCACATATTGTAACCAATATTTTAAACCTAGGAAATTATGACACGTAACAAAATAACGAAGCCTACTATACATGCCATAATTCAAAATGTTTAGTTCAAATACCTAAAAGTATTGATAGTGCGGGCAGATCTTCAACGATCCTTAACTCCTGTGCAAGTTGGACGACACTATAAGACAAAAGAGAGAAAAGAAAGTAAGCTTATAGCTTAGTAAGTAAGTATGTAAATAATAATTAAAGAATCTAATATGTTAACACAATAACTCAAGTGTATCTACTTTTAATTTCACTATTTACTCCACTTTGATCAAGCTGTCACTCCTGCGTCATGTTCACTAAATAAATCATAACTCAAGTTAAAAAACTCGAAATTCAAATACGTAAAATTTTACCAAAACTAGACTCATATTACATCTTACTAAAATTTTTATAGAATTTTTTGTCCAGCCAATTAGTACAGTTTATTAGGTAAAATTTCCCCAGTTATATAGCTCGACGGATCTGACCTCTGCTCACTACAAATTGATTTTCTCCCAGTAAAAAAGTCAAATAGCCATGAAATTTATTTCATTTAAAACTATACTCAATAAGGAATCTAAGCATATAAACTATATTTCTTAATTATGTTTGTACAATTTTTAATGATTTATCAAAGTCAGAACCGGGGATCACATAGTCATTCTGAACAAGTCACACACAAATATAAATATCTCAAAATATAGAGTTCCTTTACTTTCTCTGTTTCTCTTACATGAGAATAGACTCATTATGCTTTAATTTAATATCTCATTCAGCCTCTAATTAAATTCCTACTCTTTTTGGTGATTTTTCAAATTCTCGTCACTGCAACTATCCAAAACAGTATTATTGTAAATTCACTTTCACACTTTCTTTGTATTAACCTCATTTAGCATACATATCACAATTCATTTTCACCACATTTCATACATCACAAGTATAGGTCCATGGTTACAATGTCACCGTAAAATCATCCCGTTGAACACTTCGGATCAATTCTCGATACTTGGTGGTTTCAGCACACAGCTCCACCCATCATATTTCATATAATTCAGCTCTCTTGTACACATGGTCAACACTTAGTACCACCCATGTGACCTAACCAATTTATCTTGTAGCTCTCTTGTCCATATGGTGTCCTTCACTTGGGATCACACATGTGACCTAGCTACATTTATCTCTCCCGTAGCTCTCTTGTCTACATGGGATACATCCCGTATCACACATGTGACCTAGCTACTACATAGTATCTTGTAGCTCTCTTGTACACATGATGTGCACTCAGCACCATACATGTGACCTAGCTACATTCCATCTATATTATTTAATCTTTTCGAATGTTCAATCGAGATTTCTCTCTCTATTACTTATTTTCATTCTTTCAATAGTCGATTTATGCTTCAAAATCAGCTAAAATATATATAATAGGCTGAAATATAAGAATGTAAATGAAGTTAATGTATTATTTACATACAAACTTACCTTGGTGCAAAATATGGGAATTTTGCAATTTAGTCCAAAATCTTTTCTTTCCCCCGTTCGAGGTCGATTCCATGCCTTTCTTGATCTATAACAACACATTTAGCTTATTTAACACTCATACTATTTATTTCAATCCAAAAATCACATTATGGAAAAATTACATTTTTGCCCCCTAACTTTTACAAAATTATGATTTTGCCCCTAGGCTCGGAAATTTAATTTCAGCCCTTATTCTTATGTTTTATGACATGCTGAAAATTTTTCTCTTCTATGACAACATCAAATTCTCACTCTAACACATAGTTTTGAACAATAGGTATTTTTACCGATTATGCCGTTTTGTTCGTTTTTGCTAAAAATTGCTTAGAAAATATCATTCTCCTAACTTCAAACATTCATATTCTACCATCAAACATCAAAATACATGCACATAATTCATGGGTAAATTTTTAAACATAAACCCTAACTCGAAATAATGGTAGAAATAGGTAGACCGAGCTACGATGATTTCAAAAATGTAAAGAACATTAAAAACGGGGCTTGAATGCACTTACTATTGAGCTTGAAAGCTTGGAAGAACCCTAGCTATGGAGAACATGTAAGTTTCGGTCAAGCTTAAATGAAGATGAACACATTTTTTTGTTATTTTTCCAATTTTATTTCATTTAATATACAAATGACCAAAATGCCCTTACTACTAAACTTTCTAAAAATTCCATCCATGTCCAAATTTTTGTCCATATAAAGTATAATGTTCTAATTTCCATTTAAGGACCTCTACTTAAAACCCCCATTTCAATCAAGTACTTTATGAACTAGAACATACACATTTTTCACCTATTTCAATTTAGTCCTAAACGTCAAATTAAACACCCAATCCATAAAATTTCACAACGAAATTTTCACACAATTATGCAATCATAATATAAACACTAAAACTAAATCAAAATAAATTTTTCAACCTCATATTCGTGGTTTCTAAACCACTATTCTATTTTGGCCCTAAATTGGGCTGTTACAACTCTCCCCTCCTTTAGGGATTTTCGTCCCTGAAAATCTTACCAGTAAAGAGATTTGGGTACTATTTTCTCATGGCTTCCTCCAGTTCCCACGTAGCTTCTTCTACTCCATGTCTTTGCCATAACACTTTCACTAAAGCTATACTTTTCTTTCTCAACTGTTTTACTTCTCGAGCCAAAATCTTAATCGGTTCCTCATCATAGGTCAAGTCCAATCGAATCTCAATTTTTGTTGGAGAAATCACATGTGAAGGATCAGAACGATAACGTCGCAACATTGATACATGAAACACGTTATGAACTCTTTCTAATTCTTCCGGTAATGCCAACCGATATGCCACTGGTCCAATCCTCTCAATAATCTCGTACGGCCCAATAAAACGCGGACTCAACTTGCCTTTTCGGCTAAATCTTAGAATCTTCTTCCATGGTGACACCTTCAAGAACACTTTTTCACCCACCTGAAATTCAATCTCTTATCTTTTTAAATCCGCATATGACTTTTGTCGATCTGAAGCACCTTTCAAGCAATCACGAATTATTTTTACTTTCTCTTCGGTTTCTTTAACTAAATCAACTCCGTGAATCTGTTTCTCACTAAGTTCGGTCCAATTTAAGGAGTCCGACACTTGCGACCATACAAGGCTTCGTACGGTGCCATCTGTATACTTGACTGAAAACTGTTATTATAGGCAAATTCAACCAAAGATAGATATTTCTCCCAACTACCTTCAAATTCTAAAACACAGCATCTAAGCATATCTTCGAGTACCTGGATTACTCTTTCTGACTGCTCATCTGTTTGTGGATGAAACGCCGTACTAAAATCCAATTTTGTACCCAAAGCTTCTTGTAACTTTTTTCAAGAATCTCGAGGTAAACCTCGAATCTCTATCTGATATTATAGACATAAGTACCCCATGCAACCTCACAATTTTAGCAATATATAATTCAGCTAATTTATCAAGTGAGTAATCGGTACGTACCGGTATAAAGTGAGCCGACTTTGTTAACCTATCAACCACTACCCAGACAACATCCTTCTTTTTAGGAGTCAGAGGCAAACAGGTTACAAAATCTATGGTAATCCTATCCCATTTCCACTCAGATACCATTACCAGTTGGAGGAATCCTGAAGGCACTTGATGCTCAGCTTTTACTTGTTGACAGATCAAACACTTGGTTACAAATTCAGAAATGTCCCTTTTCATACCTCCTCACCAATACAACTTCTTTAAATCATTATACATTTTTGTGCTACCAGGGTGAACCGACAAACAACCACTATGCGCCTCATGTAATATTTTCTGAATCAATTCATCATTTTTCGGTACACATATCCTATCTCGAAACATCAAACAGTCATCCGGTCCAACTCGAAAATCTGAGTTGTAACCCCATTCGCACTGAGTTCTCTTGGTTCGCAACTCACTATCATTCTTTTGAGAAACACAAATTTGCTGGAAAAATAACGGTTTAACCCTCATCTCTACCAAGATTGACCCATCATCAGACAATGCTAACCTCGTATTCATGGCTCTCAAAGTAAAAAGAGATTTCCTGCTTAAGGCGTCAGCAACTACATTTGCTTTTCTCGGATGATAATCAATCACTAGCTCATAATCCTTCAATAATTCAAGCCATCTCCACTGTCGTAGATTCAAATCCTTTTGATTCATCAAATACTTCAAAATTTTGTGATCGGTAAAAATTCGGCATTTTTCACCATACAAATAATGTCGCCAGATCTTCAAGGCAAAGGCAATAGCGGCCAACTCCAAATCATGTGTAGGATAGTTCTTCTCATGTGGTTTTAACTGTCTCGAGGCATAAGCTACCACTTTACCCTCTTGCATCAGCACACATCCAAGGCCTGTCAATGATGCATCACTATAAATTATGAACTCCTTCCCTGGCTCGGGCTGTACTAAAATTGGTGCTTCAGTCAATCGTGCTTTCAACTTTTCAAAATTCTGTTGACATTTATCAGTCCATTCAAACTTAACATTCTTTTACAGAAACTTAGTCTTAGGAGAGGCAATCATCAAAAATCCCTCGACAAAACGTCTATAATACCCGGCCAAGCCTAAAAAGCTTCTAACCTCGGATACATTCTTTGGTGGTTTCCAATCAACGATCGCAGAAATTTTGCTCAGATCCACCCGAATACCATCACCTGAGACTATATGTCCCAAAAATCTGACTTCACGAAGCCAGAACTCACTTTTACTAAACTTAGCAAACAATTTCTTTTCTCTCAAGATCTGCAATATGGTTCTCAAGTGTTCGGCGTGCTTAGACTCATCCCGAGAATAAATTAGAACGTCATCTATGAACACTACTAAAAACTTATCCAAATATGGCCGAAAGATTTGGTTCATCAAGTCCATAAATATAGCTGGAGCATTTGTTAAGCCGAAAGGCATCACAAGGAACTCATAATGTCCATACCTTGTCCTAAAGGCGGTTTTCAGCACATCCGACTCTTTAACCTCAACTGGTAGTAACCGGACCTCAAATCTATCTTTGAAGACACTGTTGCCCCCTTTAACTGATCGAATAAATCATCAATCCTCAGTAACGGGTACTTGTTCTTTATAGTCACCTTATTGAGCTGATGGTAATCAATGCAAAGCCTCATTGAGCCATCCTTCTTCTTTATGAACAATACAGGAGCAACCCAGGGAGAGAAACTCAGTCTCACAAATCCCTTTTCTGTTAACTCTTGCAACTAAGACTTCAGTTCTTTTAATTCATTCGGAGCCATTCTATATGGAGCAATCGAGATCGGTGCAGTCCCCGACAACAAATCAATGGCAAACTCTATCTCTTTGTTCGGAGGCAATCCACGTAATTCCTCTGGAAATACATCTGAAAATTCACAGACTATTGGTGTTGATTCAAGCTTCAATTCAGATAGCTCAGTATTCATTACATAGGCTAGATAAGCTTCACACCCTTTCCTCATGTATTTCTGTGCAGACATGTGTGAAATCACCATAGGCAATTTATTTGATTCATCTGTTTCAACCCACAGAATTTCACCATTTTCACATTTCAACTCTAGTGTTTTCTACTTACAATCTACCTTGGCATCATACAATGTCAGCCAGTCCATTCCCGAAATAACGCCAAACTTATCAAATGGTAACAGCATCAGATTAGCCAGAAAATAGTGACCTTGAATCATTAATGGGCAATTCTTGCAAACCTTATCAACTAGCATATATTGGCCTAAGGGGTTTGACACTTTAATCGTAAACTCAGTAAACTCAACAAGCAACTTCTTATTAGATACTAAATTCATACAAATATAGGAATGAGTAGACCCGGGATCAATCAATGCAATAACAATAGTATCATAAAGAGAAAATGTACCAGTAATCACATCGGGAGATGATGCATGCATTCGAGCACGTATAGCATAAGCTCTAGCAGGTGCTCTAGCTTCTGATCTCGCTGCTGAATCTTTCATTATAGTTTTACTGCTAGCTCCATTTCCAGTATTTCTCGGTGGTCTACCTCTGCTAGCGGTAGTACTCTGTCTTGTACTCTGAAATTTTTCTTCTTTAACTTTCTTCGGACAGTCTCTGATAAAATGCTCGTGAGAACCACACCTAAAACAAGCTCGCTCGTTTCCCCAACACTCACCATAATGTTGCCTGCCACATTGCTGACATTCAAGCTTTCTAGACCGCACATTACCCATACTTGCCACTGAAGTAGCTTGAGCTTTAGACCCCGAATAAGCCCTACCACGATCTCTGTGTGAATCCCTAGCTAAAACTTTCATTAGAGGGTTTGTCTCTTTGGACCTCTTTGATTGAGATTGAAATGACTTGCTTATCAGCCTCTTTCTGACATCTCAGGCCTCAATGGCAGCTTTTCTTCTTTTTTTGTTTAATTCTTCGGCTTTATGTGACAGCCCAAAGTTGACCCTAGTCGGGAAGTGGTTTCGGGACCGCTAAACCGAGTCACCGAAATGTTTGAATGTGATACTTATTGTGTAGAATATGTAATTATGAATGTGTGAAAATTTCAAGCTTCAATTTGGTTGATTTCATGTGAATTTAGTCAATAGGACTTATGTGAGAAAATTCTAAAATGTGATAGGTCAATGTGTGAGGACCTACTAGTGCATGTGGACAAAGGGGGGACTTGCATGTCAAATTCCCCCCCTAATGAGTAGTGGCCGGCCATGACAAGGAAGGATGGGCAAAACATGTCATGAAACATGTTTTGTTAGTGGAAGAATAAAATAAGGAGTATGGGTAATAAAGAAATGGAAAACAAAAGAAAAAAAATGTGTGTGTGGTGTTTGTCCCCCCCATTGCCGTGAGCTAAACAAAAGAAAGGGGGAATTTTGTTCATCCTTTTCTCATCTTCATGCTTGCCAAAAACTAGAAAGAAAAACAAAGAAAAATTTTCTCATCCTTTGGTTCATCCTTGGCCAAAAATTTTAAGGAGGAAAGAAGAAGAAAGGTGAAGAGATTCGGCCATGCATGTAGCTAGGCTAAGGTATGTTTGATGATGTTCCATGAGAGGCATGCATGTTTCAGTTGTTAGCTTGAGTTCTACCTAACCCATGGTCTAAATCTTGCTATGTGATGGAAATGGCACTTGACCATGGATGAATCATTCTTGGTTGATGTTTGATGTTGTGGTGATGAGGCATGAGGATGAGTTAAGATTCGGCCTAGGTGGAGGTTGTGTTAATGCCATTGCATGCAAAATATGAAGCTTGTTAATGATGCATGTGATGATGGCTTGATGATTCTTGAACCTCCTTTTTAGCATTTTTTTTGTGTGAGCACATATGTGCATTGGTTGCTAAATGAAGAAGAATCGGCTAGCAAGATGTGTGCTAAGACCGAATGTAACTTTGCATGTTAATGAGCAATGCATGTGTTAAATTGATGAAAAGGGGGAGGATGCTTTACTAGTGTGTATATGTGTGTATTAAGTGTTGAAATCGACCCCAAAAATGGACATGCATATTCGGCCAAGGGCAAAGAAATTAGCTAATATGTTGTGTTGATGCATGATTTTTGCATGTATGAGACTTTAATGTCTAATGTATAAATATGGGCTAAGTGCCTTGTGTTCATCTTTTGATGTCTAAATGATGAAATCAATTTATTTGTTTGATTAAGCTCAAGAGCAAAGGGGAAATAAAACCGATAAAGGGAAGGAAAAAGTGGTTGAATAGCTAGCGGAATCGTTCGACAACACCCGAGGTAAGTTCTTGAGTAAGAGAGCTTAAATTTCGATGTGATTAAATCATGCTCTATGTGTGGCTATTGAGCCGAATGTGCAAGGACAATATGTGCCTTGTGTTTGAGTTTCGTAAACGAAAATGAAATATGAATGTGCTATGAATTATTGTTAGATGTGCATGATTAATTGAATGCTGTCCGGGCTAAGTCCCGAAGGCTTTGTGCTAAGTGAATATATCCGGATTAAGATCCGAAGGCCTTTGTGCGAGATACTAAATCCGGGTTAAGTCCCGAAGGCATTCGTGCGAGTTATTAAATCCGGGTTAAGTCCCGAAGGCATTCGTGCGAGTTATTAAATCCGGGTTAATTCCCGAAGGCATTCGTGCGAGTTGTTAAATCCGGGTTATGTCCCGAAGGCATTGTGTGAGTTACTAAAACCGGGCTATGTCCCGAAGGCATTTGAACGAGGAGCTATATCCGGTTAAATCCCGAAGGTACGTGATTTGGTAATGAATGAGCTTGCTGTAAAATTCCAGCGAATACTCGAAAAAATCCCAATATGGGGATATGTTACGTATGTGTTGAATTTAATCGAGCCCTTACAAATAAATGTTCGCTCAGTTGATAAACGAGCTACCGGCCTTCGGCCAAGTTAGTTTATTGTGTATGTACATAATGGTTGTTAATGTTGTGAAGCAAGTTTGATATCGGTAAATTGCGTATTATGAAATATTCCGTTTAGCTAAATGTGTGCTATTCTTTGTGCATGCTGGAATTCCTTGCTCAAACTTACTAAGCATAAATTGCTTACTCGTTACATTGCTCCTCTGTTTTATAGATTTTTGGTTCTCCAACTATCGGACTCGGGATCTTGAAGTCGAAGTCGCCCACACTATCAAAGGCTCTTTTGGGTACTATTTTGGTTGAATTTTGTTATGGCATGTATAGGACTACCCATTGTTGTCTTTCGAGTACTTTATGAAATGTATAAGTGTACAGCCATGCGAAGATGGCTTGTAGAAGTGGAGTATGGCATTAGACCATTCGTATTTATGAATGTATAGATGGTTTCATGATGTAACTATGTTGGAATGGAAGTGTTGAGCAAATGATCAGCCACTAGAATGGCTAAGTATGATCATATGTGGGCTTATGTATGACAAGGCCCTAGTTGGTCCATGAAACCCCAAATTAGGTAAGGTTCACTTTGAAAACAGAAGCTGATAGCAGCAGTGGTGTGGATTGGAAAAATCACAAGAATTCGTAGGAGTGGAATTAAATAGTGAATAAATTATGTAATCGAACCTTGATGAATCTACTTTCATATGGAAGTAACGAAACAATTATAGGAACAGTACAGAAAGAGATATTCGGGTTCTTGTGGAACAGGGCCAGAACAGTTTCTGGATTCACTGTTCCGCCTTTGGAAATTCACTATAAATTGACCAGAGATAATTAGGGGTCATACCATATATGTATGGATTCCTCTCTGAGTCTAGTTTCCATAGAAACAAACGGCATCAGTATTGAAGCTCTGTGCAGAGAGATATCCCAGTCGTAATGGGAAAAGGTCAGTGTAGTCGACCCCTGTAACATGGGAGACTTTGACTAATAAACTGTACTAGTTGGCCCGACCAAAAATTCTAGAAAAAAATCCATAGGTGGGGACATGAGTCTAGTTTCAGGGAAAAATCACAAAACTGATTTTTGAGTTGTGAAACTCAAGATATGATTTTTGAAGCGACTAGTACTCAGACTGGGCAGTGTCTGGAAAAATTTTTCAAAGTTTGTTAACATCTCGTGTCCGACTCCGGTGTCGGTCTCGGGTTCGGGGTGTTACACTTTAAGAGCTCGATCAACCAATCCTACAAATTCTTTCAGCTCCAGAATTCCCACAAGCACTTTAATGTCCTCATTCAGTCCATCCTCAAATATTTTGCAGCTAATAGCCTCGATGGACACACATTCCTGGGCATACTTGCTGAGTCCTACAAATTCGCATTCATACTCTGCCACAGACATCTTGCCCTGCTTCAATTCGAGGAACTTCTTTCGCTTTTGATCAATAAATCGCTGACTTATGTATTTATTTTTGAATTCTTCCAGGAAAAAATCCCATGTAACCCTTTCTTTTGGCACCATTTCTACCAAAGTCTTCCAACAATGGTAGGCCGAATCTCTCAAAAGTGATACAGCACACTTTAAGCACTCCTCGGGTGTACATGAGAGCTCATCAAATACACGGGTAGAATTTTCAAGCCAGAACTTCGCTTTCTTGGGATCGTCGTCGATCTTTGCTCTGAACTCTTCGGCCCCTTGTTTTCGAATCTTGTCGACTGGAGGCTTGTTCATTCTTACCGAATCTATGCCTTGAACAGCTACAGGAACCGTCTGAGGTATGGGAGGGGGTGGAGGAGGTTGAGCATTTAGGCTTGCTCGAATAAACTCAGTATACCAATTATTCATCATTTGGAGAAACGCATCCCAAGCCTCATCTCCCTGTCTTAATGTCTCAGGTCTACTTTCTACAGGCGCGGTCCCTTGTGCGGGAGCTGGCGCATTACTAGTAGCATCATCAGCCGCAGTTCCATCGAGATCCATTACTATATAAAAACAAAACACGGATTAGAATAATCAGGAGTCACCACACTATCATAGTATATTTATGACATGTATAGCTAGACTTTTACACACACTATATTAGTCCGAGAACCGACTAAACCATAGCTCTGATACCACTAAATGTAACGCCCCTTAGCCGTGTTCAACATCGAAATAGGGTACGAGGTATTACCAGAACATAACACATACCATTAAACAAAACCGAGATAGAAATATGTCATCCAATTAGATAATGTATCATTATAACATATGTCTTGAACAATATTAGCCAACTTCAATGGCTTTGTACAAAATAATTGGTCAAATACTGTAACCAATATTTTAAACCTAGGCAATTATGACACGTAACAAAATAACGAAGCCTACTATACATGCCATAATTCAAAATGCTTAGTTCAAATACCCAAAAGTATTGATAGTGCGGGCAGATCTTCAACGATCCTTAACTCCTGTGCAAGCTGGACGACACTATAAGACAAAAGAGAGAAAAGAAAGTAAGCTTATAGCTTAGTAAGTAAGTATATAAATAATAATTAAAGAATCTAATATGTTAACACAATAACTCAAGTGTATCTACTTTTAATTTCACTATTTACTCCACTTTGATCAAGTTGTCTCTCCTGCGTCATGTTCACTAAATAAATCATAACTCGAGTTACAAAACTCAAAATTCAAATCTGTAAAAGTTTCCTGAAACTAGACTCATATTACTTCTTACTAAAATTTTTATAGAATTTTTGGTCCAGCCTATTAGTACAGTTTATTATTTAAAGTTTCCCCTGTTATACAGCTCGATGGATCTAACCTCTGTTCACTACGAATTGATTTTCTCCTAGTAAAAAATTAAAATAGCCATGAAATTTGTTTAATTTAAAACTAGACTAAATAAGAAATCTAGTAATATAAACTATATTTCATAATTATTTTTGTACAATTTTTAATGATTTATCAAAGTCAGAACAAGGGATCACATAGTCATTCTGAACAAGTCACACACAAATATAAATATCTCAAAATATAGAGTTCCTTTACTTGCTCTGTTTCTCTTACATGAGAATAGACTCATTAAGCTTTAATTTAATATCTCATTCAGCCTCTAATTAAATTCCTAATATTTTTGGTGATTTTTCAAATTCTCGTCACTGTAACTGTCCAAAACAATATTATTGTAAATTCACTCTTTCACACTTTCTTTGTATTAACCTCATTTAGCATACATATCACAATTCATTTTCACCACATTTCATACATCACAAGTATAGGTCCATGGTTACAATGTCACCGTAAAATCATCCCGTTGAACACTTCGGATCAATTCTCAATACTTGGTGGTTTCAGCACACAGCTCCACCCATCATATTTCATATAATTCAGCTCTCTTGTACACGTGGTCAACACTTCGTACCACCCATGTGACCTAGCCAATTTATCTTGTAGCTCTCTTGTCCACATGGTGTCCTTCACTTGGGATCACACATGCGACCTAGCTACATTTATCTCTCCCGTAGCTCTCTTGTCTACATGGGATACATCCCGTATCACACATGTGACCTAGCTACTACATAGTATCTTGTAGCTCTCTTGTACACATGATCTGCACTCAGCACCATACATGTGACCTAGCTACATTCCATCTATATTATTCAATCTTTTCGAATGTTCAACCGGGATTTCTCTCTCTATTACTTATTTCTGTTCTTTCAATAGTCGATTTATACTTCAAAATCAGCTAAAATATATATAATAGGATGAAATATAAGAATGTAAATGAAGTTAATGTATTACTTACATACAAACTTACCTTGGTGCAAAATATGGGAATTTTACAATTTAGTCCAAAATCTTTTCTTTCCCCCGTTCGAGGTCAATTTCACGCCTTTCTTGATCTATAACAACACATTTAGCTCATTTAACATTCATACTATTTATTTCAATCCGAAAATCACATTATGGAAAAATTACATTTTTGGCCCCTAACTTTTACAAAATTACAATTTTGGCCCTAGGCTTAGAAATTTAATTTCAGCCCTTATTCTTATGTTTTATGACATGCTGAACATTTTTCTCTTCTATGACAACATCAAATTATCACTCTAACACATCGTTATGAACAATAGGTATTTTTACCGATTATGTCGTTTTGCTTATTTTTGCTAAAAATTGCTTAGAAAAGATCATTCTCCTAACTTCAAACATTCATATTCTACCATAAAACATCAAAATACATGCATATCATTCATGGGTAAATTTTTAAACATAAACCCTAACTCGAAATAATGGTAGAAATAGGTAGACCGAGCTACGAGGATTTCAAAAATGTAAAGAACATTAAAAACGGGGCTTGAATGCACTTACTATTGAGCTTGAAAGCCTGAAAGAACCCTAGCTATGGAGAACATGTAAGTTTCGGTCAAGCTTAAATGAAGATGAACACATTTTTGTGTTATTTTTCCCATTTTATTTCATTTAATATACAAATGACCAAAATGCCCTTACTACTAAACTTTCTAAAAATTCCATCCATGTCCAAATTTTTGTCCATATAAAGTATAATGGTCTAATTTCCATTTAAGGACCTCTACTTAAAACCCCCATTTCAATCAAGTACTTTATGAGCTAGAACATACACATTTTTCACATATTTCAATTTAGTCCTAACGTCAAATTAAACACCCAATCGATAAAATTTCGCAATGAAATTTTCACACAATTATGCAATCATAATATAAACACTAAAACTAATTCAAAATAATTTTTTTTTTCAACCTCAGATTCGTGGTTTGAAACCACTGTTCCGTTTTGGCCCTAAATTGGGCTATTATAGATAGTCTCTAATGTGTTCTATCCTTGCTGGAAGAAGAAGCATACATATGGTGGGAAATCATGATTAGCGTTACCCTTGAGCATCAAATCAATTAGGAATTCCTTTTATAAAGGTTTCGTGAGAAGTACATTAATCCAACATTTGTTGAACAAATGAATGACTTTATGTATCTAAAACAAGGTAGAATGTCTATCCTGGAATATGAGCGTGAATTCATGCAACCGAATAGGTACGCCAAGTGTATGTTTTCGACAAAAAAATACATGTATGGTAAATTCGAATTGGTACTTAGAGGTTAACTTCACACCCTGATGGCAGCCTCTAAGTGTAAGACCCTATTTGAAATGACGACTATAGCTTATAAGATGGAGTCGATCCTTAAGGGCAAGAGCAAGAATTATGAGAAGGAAAGAATGAAAAGAGGAAGATCAAGTCTTGCACCTTCCTCAAATTTTAAGAAGCTAAAGGATCACCCTTTTCCAACTTTAAGGAGTGAATCAGAAACCTTTAGTTTTAAGCATAAGGGATCCTTAGGCTAGTTGTATCCATGGCTGGTTCTGGTGGTTCCCAAATGGATAAAGGGGACTATAACTTCTGTGGAAAGAACCATGTAGGTGAGTACAAGAAGAAGTTAGAGGCTTGCTTCAATTGTGGGTCTAAATATCACATGATTAAATATTGTCCGACCAAGCTTGAGTACACTACAAAATAATGAGTAAGAAGCCCACCGAAATACCAACAAGAAATTAGATCAGAAATGGTGACTAAGTCTAGCTTGATCCAAAGGTTACAAAGGAAAGATTTTAGTAGAACGAGTTTTGGCGCGTCAGCATGGCCTACATGATGAAAGCCAAAGAAGATGCGGACCTACTTGAAGTCATCACTGGTAATTTTTCTTTCTATGGTAATGAAATTTATGCATTGGTTGACCCTAAGTCTACTCATTCTAACATATGCAATAAAACCATAGATGGTCTAAGTCTTGAAGTAAAATGTTTTGAGGCCAATATATTGGTAACGAATCCTTTAGGGCAAAGCCCTGTAATGAACAAGTTAACAAGGAATTGTCCTTTAGTTATGGGAAAGTACGTGTTTTAGAAAATTTGTATTGAGCTTTCAAGAGTTCGATGCTATATTGGGATTGGACTAGCTGACTAGGCATAACACTATGGTTGACTGTTAGTCTAAAAGCATGCGTCTAGTAAGTTCAAAAGGAAAAGAAATATTATTATCTGAGAAAAATTAGAAGTGGTGGATAGGATTATTTCCACAGTGACCACCAGAAAATTGATTGCTCAAGGCGCATATGCCTACTTGGTGTATATTATAGACACGCCCAAGTCCAGGAGCGAAGTCAGCCAAGTGTCGGTAGTAAAGGGATTATGGATGTGTTCTCTGAAGAACTCCCTGGTATGCCTAAGAACAGAGAAATAGAATTTTCAATAGAATTGGTATTTGGAAGAACTCATATATCACCCTCACCTTACAGGATGACACTGGTAGAACTTAAGGAGTTAAAAGAATAGTTACAAGATATCTTAAGTAAAGGATTCATCAAGCCTGGTGTATCTCTTTGAGGTACGCAAATTTTGTTCGTTAAGAAAGATAGATCTATGTGTCTATGCATAGACTATCGTGAGTTGAATAAAGTCTTTGTTAAAAATAAGTACCCCCTACCCAAAATCAAAGGCTTGTTTGATCTCTTAAGTGGAGCTTCAATGTTCTCCAGGATTGACTTAAGGTCTGGATACTATCAGATAAAGATCAAGAATAACGATATACCTAAAACAACATTCCGGTCAAGGTATGGGTATTATGAGTTTTTGGTGATGCCATTTGGATTGACCAACACTCCTGCGGTGTTCGTAGATTTAATGAATAGAGTGTTTCAACCTAGCTTGGATAAACTTGTAATAGTATTCATTGACGACATATTAATCTATTCTAAGAGCGAGCTTGACCATGAGAAACATTTAAGAATTTCATTAAGGACCTTACGTAAACATCAGTTGTATGGCGAAGTTTAGCAAGTGTGAGTTCTAGTTAAGAAAGGTATCTTTCCTTAGACACGTAATTTTTTTCAAAGGGTATCATAGTAAACTCCGCCAAGGTAAAAATAGTTCTCGAATGGAACTCTTCTTAAAATGTCACTGAAGTATACAGCTTCTTGGGGTTAGTTGGGTACTACAGAAGATTTCTGAAAGGTTTCTCTATTATAACATCACCCTTTACCAAGTTGTTGAAGAAGAATGAGAAGTTTATGTGGAGCACTGAATGTTAGCAAAGCTTTGAAAAGCTAAAGGCAGTTTTGACTGAAACTCCAACATTGCCGCAACCTGAGCTTGGAGTTGAGTATACAATATATACAGACACATCATTGAATGGATTAGGTTGTGTCATTAAGCAAAACAGAAAGGTCGTTGCGTATGCTTCGCGCCAATTGAAACCACATGAAAATAACTATCTCATGCATGATATGGAATTGGCAGTTTTGGTCTTATCACTAAAGCTCTGGTGATATTACTTATACGGGGAATGGTGTCGTATCTATTCTGATCATAAAAGTCTAAAGTACTTGATGGCTCAGAAAGAATTGAACCTATGCCAAAAAAGATGGCTGAAGCTTTTGAAAGACTACTACTTGATTATCGAGTATGACCTACGAAAAGAAAATATGGTGGTAGATGCCTTAAGTAGGAAAACTGTTGCGGCCTTGTTGTCCCTACAAGCTAAAGTAACTTTGGCTGATAATGAAGCATTGTTGGTAGAGTTGGTAGTGAAACCAACTCATCTCTCTCAAATTTTAGAAGAATAGAAGAAAGAGATTCAATGCGAACGATTCAAACAAATGATGCTCTCAAGCAAAGCAGTGCACTTCAGTATTGGTAAAGAAGGAGAACTTAGATTCAAAAATTGAATTTTTGTACCATTAGGGAATAAATTAATAAATTAATTTTTAAAAGGAGCTCACTAAGGGCCTTTTTCATTACACCCTAGTGGCATTAAGACGTATAGAGACTTGAAGGAATCTTACTAGTGGCCTGGAATGATCAAGTAGATCTCAGAATATGTCCCAACATTCTACCATTCCAAAGAGTGAAGGCAAAGCATCAAGTTCCATCAGGAAAATTGTATCCTCCAGAAATTCTTAAGTGGAAATCAAAAAAAATCACCACGGATTTTGTATAGGGATTGCCCCTCATTCCTTCCAATAAGATCTCTGTTTGGGTGGTGGTAGATAATCTCAATAAATTAGCACACTTTTTTCCTATAAATACAACATATTCTTTAAAAAAGCTTACTGAACTATCTATTGTTGAAGTGGTGTGTAACAGCCCGTTTTTAGTCAAATCGAAATAGTGGTTTTGGGACCACAAAACCAAGGTCTAAATATTTATTTTATTATTATTTTAATGTCTATAGCATGATAGTATGATTGTGTGAAAATTTCGTTAAGAAATTTTATCGTTTGAATGGTCAATTTGATAAAAATAACTAAATCGCGTAAAGTGTAAAACTTGCATTCTATTAGCTAAAGGTGTCTAATAGCTATGGAATATTAAAGTGGTGGTCCTTATGTAGTAATTAGACCGTTTATTGGGTGGACATGGACATAAAATGGATGTTATTGATGGTTATGTGATAAGGTCATTTTAGTAAATCATAAACACATGTTAATAAAATAATTAAACAACAAATGGTCATCATGTTTTATGTCCTTCTCCAACTGAATTCTAGGGCTTGAGAAGCCATTTTTATGCTTTCAATTTTTGACAACTTCATTTCTTGCAATTAGGTATGGTTTTTGTCTCGTTTTTAGTGATTTCTATATTTTTGAGATCGTTACAGCTTAATCTAGCTAGCCCAGTGTGACAGCCCAAAGTTGACCCTAGTCGGGAAGTGGTTTCGGGACCGCTAAACCGAGTCACCGAAATGTTTGAATGTGATACTTATTGTGTAGAATATGTAATTATGAATGTGTGAAAATTTCAAGCTTCAATTTGGTTGATTTCATGTGAATTTAGTCAATAGGACTTATGTGAGAAAATTCTAAAATGTGATAGGTCAATGTGTGAGGACCTACTAGTGCATGTGGACAAAGGGGGGACTTGCATGTCAAATTCCCCCCCCTAATGAGTAGTGGCCGGCCATGACAAGGAAGGATGGGCAAAACATGTCATGAAACATGTTTTGTTAGTGGAAGAATAAAATAAGGAGTATGGGTAATAAAGAAATGGAAAACAAAAGAAAAAAAAATGTGTGTGTGGTGTTTGTCCCCCCATTGCCGTGAGCTAAACAAAAGAAAGGGGGGATTTTGTTCATCCTTTTCTCATCTTCATGCTTGCCAAAAACTAGAAAGAAAAACAAAGAAAAATTTTCTCATCCTTTGGTTCATCCTTGGCCAAAAATTTTAAGGAGGAAAGAAGAAGAAAGGTGAAGAGATTCGGCCATGCATGTAGCTAGGCTAAGGTATGTTTGATGATGTCCCATGAGAGGCATGCATGTTTTAGTTGTTAGCTTGAGTTCTACCTAACCCATGGTCTAAATCTTGCTATGTGATGGAAATGGCACTTGACCATGGATGAATCATTCTTGGTTGATGTTTGATGTTGTGGTGATGAGGCATGAGGATGAGTTAAGATTCGGCCTAGGTGGAGGTTGTGTTAATGCCATTGCATGCAAAATATGAAGCTTGTTAATGATGCATGTGATGATGGCTTGATGATTCTTGAACCTCCTTTTTAGCATTTTTTGTTGTGTGAGCACATATGTGCATTGGTTGATAAATGGAGAAGAATCGGCTAGCAAGATGTGTGCTAAGGCCGAATGTAACTTTGCATGTTAATGAGCAATGCATGTGTTAAATTGATGAAAAGGGGGAGGATGCTTTACTAGTGTGTACATGTGTGTATTAAGTGTTGAAATCGACCCCAAAAATGGACATGCATATTCGGTCAAGGGCAAGAAATTAGCTAATATGTGGTGTTGATGCATGATTTTTGCATGTATGAGACTTTAATGTCTAATGTATAAATATGGGCTAAGTGCCTTGTGTTCATCTTTTGATGCCTAAAATGATGAAATCAATTTATTTGTTTGATTAAGCTCAAGAGCAAAGGGGAAATAAAACCGATAAAGGGAAGGAAAAAGTGGTTGAATAGCTAGCGGAATCGTTCGACAACACCCGAGGTAAGTTCTTGAGTAAGAGAGCTTAAATTTCGATGTGATTAAATCATGCTCTATGTGTGGCTATTGAGCCGAATGTGCAAGGACAATATGTGCCTTGTGTTTGAGTTTCGTAAACGAAAATGAAATATGAATGTGCTATGAATTATTGTTAGATGTGCATGATTAATTGAATGTTGTCCGGGCTAAGTCCCGAAGGCTTTGTGCTAAGTGAATATATCCGGATTAAGATCCGAAGGCCTTTGTGCGAGATACTAAATCCGGGTTAAGTCCCGAAGGCATTCGTGCGAGTTATTAAATCCGGGTTAAGTCCCGAAGGCATTCGTGCGAGTTATTAAATCCGGGTTAAGTCCCGAAGGCATTCGTGCGAGTTGTTAAATCCGGGTTATGTCCCGAAGGCATTGTGTGAGTTACTAAAACCGGGCTATGTCCCGAAGGCATTTGAACGAGGAGCTATATCCGGTTAAATCCCGAAGGTACGTGATTTGGTAATGAATGAGCTTGCTGTAAAATTCCAGCGAATACTCGAAAAACATCCCAATATGGGGATATGTTACGTATGTGTTGAATTTAATCGAGCCCTTACAAATAAATGTTCGCTCAGTTGATAAACGAGCTACCGGCCTTCGGCCAAGTTAGTTTATTGTGTATGTACATAATGGTTGTTAATGTTGTGAAGCAAGTTTGATATCGGTAAATTGCGTATTATGAAATATTCCGTTTAGCTAAATGTGTGCTATTCTTTGTGCATGCTGGAATTCCTTGCTCAAACTTACTAAGCATAAATTGCTTACTCGTTACATTGCTCCTCTGTTTTATAGATTTTTTGTTCTCCAGCTATCGGACTCGGGATCTTGAAGTCGAAGTCGCCCACACTATCAAAGGCTCTTTTGGGTACTATTTTGGTTGAATTTTGTTATGGCATGTATAGGACTACCCATTGTTGTCTTTCGAGTACTTTATGAAATGTATAAGTGTACAGCCATGCGAAGATGGCTTGTAGAAGTGGAGTATGGCATTAGACCATTCGTATTTATGAATGTATAGATGGTTTCATGATGTAACTATGTTGGAATGGAAGTGTTGAGCAAATGATCAGCCACTAGAATGGCGAAGTATGATCATATGTGGGCTTATGTATGACAAGGCCCTAGTTGGTCCATGAAACCCCAAATTAGGTAAGGTTTACTTTGAAAACAGAAGCTGATAGCAGCAGTGGTGTGGATTGGAAAAATCACAAGAATTCGTAGGAGTGGATTTAAATAGTGAATAAATTATGTAATCGAACCTTGATGAATCTACTTTCATATGGAAGTAACGAAACAATTATAGGAACAGTACAGAAAGAGATATTCGGGTTCTTGTGGAACAGGGCCAGAACAGTTTCTGGATTCACTGTTCCGCCTTTGGAAATTCACTATAAATTGACCAGAGATAATTAGGGGTCATACCATATATTTATGGATTCCTCTCTGAGTCTAGTTTCCATAGAAACAAACGGCATCAGTATTGAAGCTCTGTGCAGAGAGATATCCCAGTCGTAATGGGAAAAGGTCAGTGTAGTCGACCCCTGTAACATGGGAGACTTTGACTAATAAACTGTACTAGTTGGCCCGACCAAAAATTCTAGAAAAAAATCCATAGGTGGGGACATGAGTCTAGTTTCAGGGAAAAATCACAAAACTGATTTTTGAGTTGTGAAACTCAAGATATGATTTTTGAAGCGACTAGTACTCAGACTGGGCAGTGTCTGGAAAAATTTTTCAAAGTTTGTTAACATCTCGTGTCCGACTCCGGTGTCGGTCTCGGGTTCGGGGTGTTACATTTTATTGGTATCAGAGCTACGGTTTAGTCGATTCTAGGACTACCGTAATGTTTTGGGTCTAGCTATACATGCCATTTTATGTGATTACTTGAGAGTGTGGTGATTTCCGACAATTGTAAATGTGTTTATTTATAGTAATGGATCCCGATCGTGACCGAGAGGTAGCTGATGATCTTGAGAGTGTAGCGACTGCTCCCGCACAAGGGACAGTGCCGGCAAACTCTCAACCTAATGCTAGTAATCAGAATGATGAAGCTAGACAAGCATTCTATAGCGTGATGAATGATTGGTTTAACCAATACATTCGAACTAATATGGCTGTTCCCAACCTCCATTCCCGAACAAATACTACCCCCGCACCTACAATACCGCCGGTAACGGACCAAATAAGGTCACATAAGCCCCAGTTGACAGAATCCGAAAACATGGGGCTACTGAATTTAAGGCTATGGATAGCGATGATGCCGAGCAAGCTGAATTTTGGCTGGACAACACTATCCGGGTACTCGATGAGCTATCTTGTACACCCGATGAATGCCTAAAATGTGCTATCTCCTTGCTACGTGATTCTGCCTACTATTGGTGGAGTACTCTGACTTCTATTGTGCCCCGAGAGCAAGTAACTTGGGAGTTTTTCCAAACTGAGTTTCGGAAAAAGTATATCAGTCAGAGATTTGTTGATCAAAAACGGAAGGAATTTCTTGAGCTTAAGCAAGGCTCCATGTCGGTTACTGATTACGAGCGAAAATTTGTTAGACTTAGCAAATACGCTCGGGAATGTGTTTCGTCCGAAGCTGTTATGTGTAAACGCTTCGAGGATGGGCTGAATGAAGATATAAAAATGTTCGTTGGCGTTCTTGAAATACAAGAGTTCGTGGTACTTGTTGAACGAGCTTGTAAAGCCGAAGAGCTTAGAAAAGAAAAGCAAAGAGTTGATGAGGGAACTGGAGAGTTTCGTAAAACATCCTCGGGGAGGTCTCTTCAACAGACATCGAAGAGATTTCGAGATGATGCGGGCCAGTTTAGAGGCACTTCGGGCCTTTTTGGACGAGATCGTGATCGACCCCCTGTGGGTACACGAGGCACTTCGGTCGCCAGTGTTGGGAATGAACGTCGAGACAGGACGAAATGCCGATATTGCGGTAAATGGCATTCGGGGAGTTGTAGATTTCCTGACCGCTCCTGTTACAAATGCGGATCAGTGGACCACTTCATTAAAGATTGCCCGAGGTTGTCGGGACAGAATGCAAATCAGAGTGGGAGACCGGGTGCTACCACTGCTCGAGGTAGACCATCTGGAAATATGGGCAATGCTGGTGGTGGTCAGAGAGGATCTAGAGATGATATAACCAGATCCGAAGCCCGTGCGCCTGCTAGAGCTTATGCTATACGTGCCCGCGAGGATGCTTCTTCGCCTGATGTTATTACCGGTACATTCACCCTCTTTGATACTAATGTAATTGCTTTGATTGACCCCGGTTCTACTCATTCTTACATATGTGAAACCTTAGCATCCAGTAAGACTTTACCTATTGAGTCTACTGAGTTCGTAATTCGGGTGTCAAATCCCTTGGGTCGTTACGTGCTTGTCGACAAAGTGTGTAAGAAATGTCCCCTGGAAATTCGAGGTTCCTGTTTTCCAGCGGACTTGATGCTTTTGCCGTTTGATGAATTTGATGTTATCCTTGGGTTGGATTGGTTGACCGCGCATGATGCGATTGTGAATTGCAAGAGCAAGACTATTGATTTGAGGTGCGCAAATAACGAAGTAGTCCGAATTGAGTCTGCGGACTTGGAGGGGATGCCAGCTGTAATATCAGCAATGTTGGCACAGAAATATGTAAGAAAAGGGTGCGAAGCATACCTTGCATATGTGCTTGATGACAAAGAATTAGAAAAGAAACCCGAATCTGTGCCGATGGTTTGTGAATACCCGGATGTTTTTCCGGAAGAATTACCGGGTTTACCACCTGTTCGGGAGGTAGAGTTTGGTATTGAGCTTGTACCTGGGACTACGCCGATTTCGATAGCTCCGTATCGTATGGCACCAACTGAGTTAAAGGAGTTGAAAGCTCAGTTGCAAGAACTGACGGATAGAGGTTTCGCTCGACCAAGTTTCTCACCTTGGGGTGTTACACCCAGGGACTAATTTGCAAAAATTTTAAAGGTTTTGGGTTTTTCCATTGATGCATATATGTATATTTTCACTTTTGATGATAGAAAATGTATGCTTGTTGTTAGATAAACAAGATTTGTAAAGTAATTTTTGACAAAATTGTCATTTAGGGATTTAATAGTGAAATGTTGAAATTTTGTGGTTAAAATTTGAAATAAATGAAAAATATGGGTTACTAGGGACTTAATTGAAATTCGCTAGCATGGGATAAATTGAATTTCATGAATTTATATTTTTATGAGATAGGGACTAAATTGTAAATGTGTTAAAATATTAGGGGAAAAGTGTAAAGTTGCCTTAATGTGTATTCTGGACTAAATTGAATAGATGTTAATAAGCATTTTTATAATTGTGTTTTATGTAATAGCCCGATTTTGGGTCTAGCCGAAATAGTGGTTTCGGGACCACAAAGCCAACGTAGAAAAATTTAACTTTATTATATTTTTATGGTCTACAATTTTATGGAATAATTTCATGAAAATTTCGTTTGAAAATTTTGACATTTGGGGGCTCAATTTAGTCAAAAGGACTAAATTGTAAAAAGTGCAAAAGTTGAGTTCTACATGCTAGAGGTGTCTAATTGCTATGAAATTTTAAATTAAAGGTCCTCAAATGGTAATTAGACCATTGGTTAAGTTGTTGGACAAAAATGGACATGGTTAGGTATATTTCTAAATTTTTTCATTAAGGGCATTTTAGTAATTTGGTAATTAAATGAATTAAAAAGACAAATTAAAAGCCAATTTTTGCTCATCTTCTACCCCATGGCCGAATGTACCAAGAAGAAACCATGCTTAGGGTTTTTCAAGCTTCCAAGCTCGGTCGTAAGTCCTTTCTAGCCCCGTTTTTAATGATTTTTATGTTTTTGAAATCCTCGTAACATGATCTATCTATTTCTACCACTAATTTAAGAAATAATGAAGGTCTAAAATTTTACCCATGATGGATATTTGTGTATTTTGATGTCTAATGGTAAAATGTCATGATGAACTTAGGGACTAAAATGTAAAAATGTCAATCTTTAGGGGAAAAAATATAATTTTTGCCATAATGTGATTTTGGGATGATTTGAATAGTATAATGATTAAATAAGTTAAATGTGATATTATAGATCAAGAAAAACGAGGTTCGGAATTAGAATGAGGGAAAGACGAATATTTGACGGTTAGGTCATTTTCGCCATTTTTGTACCGAGGTAAGTTTGTATGTAAATAATGCATCGTTTAAAATATGTTTTAAATGTCTTATTATTGTATGAATTGTGGTTGACCCTTGGACGTATGCGAAAAAGTTACAACAAGCATGAAATCCCAGTTGAACCTTAGGAATAGATAGAATACAAATGTCATGACATTAAGGTCACTAAGATTACGTGTAAGACCATATCTGGGATATGGCATCAATATAAGACTTCATGTAAGACCATATCTAGGATATGACATCGATATGAAGCTTCGTATAAAACCATAGCTGGGCTATTGGCATCGATACGAGATCCCATGTAAGACCATATCTAGGGTATATCATTGGTATGGTACTGTGTCTACGAGATTCCTGAGTATCCTTTAGTATTCCAAGTGGTTCAACGGGTAATTTAATGATGTATGTCAAAGGTGAGTTGCATGCAAATCCAATTTGAGATGACTCAGGTATGTACGTAAAACTCATACGTAATGAGCTCTTTATGTGATGAACCCTCGGTAAGGTTATGATTGAGTAAGTTATGATTATAAGATCTTAATAATATTTATGCCAATTATCATCATGTTAATTTTATGTTAAACTTTGGGTTATGATGTCTATTATTTACATGGGAACTTACTAAGCTATATAGCTTACCCCCTTCCTTTCCCATGTTTTATAGTGCTGTTAAGCTAGCTCGGGTTAGAGATCGCTGGAGATCCTATCACACTATCAAGCTATCATTTTGGGTATTGATGAATTCAAGTATTTTGAGTTATAGCATTTATAAGGACTTGGTCATTTTGTTATATGTGTCATATGATTTTTGTAACACCCTGAATTTGGGCCTAGAAGTTTTGGCCCTTGAGTATAGGAGCGGTTGAAGGCAGCTTATTATATTTTGTTGTGCATGTAAATTTCGTTAATGAAGGCTTGTTTTAGTGGTTAAGTGTGCTGAGAAGTGTTGGAGAAGTCCTGGGTTCAAACCTGGACTCTAGCAACAAAATTTGGTTTAAGGTGAATCAAACCCTGGGTGTAGTAGGTAGGCCTTAAGAATATTGTTGGAGAAATTGAGACACAAAAAGCCTTGTGGCTTAGTGGCAAGTAGCGTGTGGAGCATTTGAGGAGAGGCATGGGTTCGAATCCCATGGCAAGCAAAGAGCATTTATTTTGCTAACAGGGGGCGACAAGAGTTGGTGTTGAATTTAAACTCTGATGATGGAGGGATCCCATATCGGGGAGCTAACATAAGAGTGGATGCGAAGCTGGCTTTAAATAGAGAGAACCATGCGGAGGGTAAAGGTACCTTTCTTGGCTGATCCCTTTTGCTTTATGGCGTGCTCGTTTGGGTTAGGCGTCGGCTAAGAGTGCTCAAAGCGTGAATTAACTCCAGTCTCCAATCAGGTGTGTATTTCTCACTACTCTAGCTGTAGGATGGCCACTTCGGGCTGCGATGGGTCGAAAGGGGCTATGTGGGCCCAATGGGCCTACGGGCCCAATTGGATAAGTTGTTTGATTGTGTAGGAAATATTAAACTAGGCTAGGTGAATCTTATATCTGTGGCTAGATTTGGGCTAAAAGGGCCACACGAGCGTGTGGGGCCATTTGAGCCGAGAACGAGCTTTAGGCCCATTCGTATTGTTATCCCTGTTTAGAATACTTTAGTTTACCAAAGTACCCCCGATTTATAGAATTACCGTTTTACCTTTGGTTTACAAAATTACCAAAATACCCTCGATCAGGAAAGTTATCGAAATACCCCTGTAGGGTAGAATTACCGAAATACCCTTGTAGGGTAGAATTACCGAAATACCCCTGTAGGGTAGAATTACCGAAATACCCCTGTAGGGTAGAATTATCGAAATACCCCTGTAGGGTAGAATTACTAAAATACCCCTGTATGGTAGAATTACCGAAATACCCTTGTAGGGTAGAATTACCGAAATACCCCTATAGGGTAGAATTACTGAAATACCCCTGTAGGGTAGAACTACTGAAATACCCCTATAGGGTAGAGTTACTAAAATACCCCTGTAGGGTAGAATTACCAAGATACCCTTGTGGGGTAAAATTACCATTTTGCCCCTAGGGTGTTAAATGACTGTTTTGCCCTTGTGGGTAAGTGACTGACTTGGACTGCATGGTTGACGGATTTGATTGTGAATATATTGGTGATATGAATGACTTGACTTTGATCGTTTGATTCAAATATCGGCATGATATTCTGATTTTGTATGTTGTATGCCGCGACATTTATATCTGTTGCATGGGATATGGGTTATATTGATGGAGGAAGCGTTCTGGTGGCTATGCCACAAATATCTGTTTCTGGTGGTTATGCCACAAATATCTGTTCTGGTGGCTCTGCCACAATATCTGTATCTGGTGACTCTGTCACAATATCTGTTGACTGATCGATGGCTGAGTGCCGATCATGTTACCGAAGGCTGTGTGCCGTTATTGTGGGCTTCGTGCCGATTATAGACCCATTATCAATGGCTCTGTGCCAACCTAAATATGTCTTTGTGCCATTTTGACTATGGCTTCGTGCTAAACATATTTACCTGTGGCTGTGTGCCTAAATATTTGTTGACGACTCTGTGTCGATCATATTTGCCGAAGGCTGTGCGCCAATTATATTACCGTCACTGATGGCTATGTGCCGAAGTTATTACAGTTATCTACGGCTTTGTGCCACGTATTCTGTTAAGTGGCTTTGCCACATTATTCTGATTCTGGTGGCTCTGCCACAATATCTGTATCTAGTGACTTCGTCACAATAACTGAGCAGTAATACTGCAACTGTGGAGTGTAGGGCTGGGTGGGTTAAGCTATTCTCCACGTGGAGTGTAGGATTGGTACGGGGGTGTATACGACTGGATTGGGTTGGGATTGCATTCACATTCTGATTTTGATTCTGTTACCTGATACTGATTCTGATTCTAATTATGTCACCTGATTCTGATTCTGATTCTCATTTTGATTCTAATTCTGATAATGTTTCTTATTTTGTAATGGGCTAAGGTCCATCTGGTACTATCTGTTACAGTGGGCTAAGGCCCAATTGATACTGAAATTGTAAGTAAGGCTGGGGCCAGACTTTTAATTCTTTTATATGACTGTCTGTTCCTTTTTAGTAGGGGATTTCACACTGAGTTTTCGTAAACTCACCCTGTTTATTAACCTTTCAGGTAATTTCCAGCCTTAGACGGATCAGAGCTGCGAGGGGCTCGGTGGAAGCCACACACACTGTTTATTTTATAGTTTTGATTATTACTTTTAAATGTTTTTATGTGGGTTGTAGTAAAGCCATTGTAATTTTTTGGATTTCAAATTTGGAATTTTATTTATTGTTCTTATAATTGCTAGTATTAGAACACGGTCTTCCAAAGTAACTACTGTTGTTCAAAACATCACGTAACCGCAATTGTTTTTAAAGTAAGTTTCTGCAACTGCCAAGATTTTTACAAAGTTGTTAAGAATGTTATTCAGCTGAGGTTTTCTAACAAGGTTTAAAAAGGGTATAAGTTTTTAATTATTAAGAAAGGTTTTTAATGGAAACATGGTCTTCGAAAAACACTTCAATGTGACACGCCAGATTCGAGTCAAACTTCCAGGCCGAGTTTGGGGTGTTACAGTTTTAGTCAATGTAATGGCTTGTCATCATCAAATGCTTCTTTTTCTATTTGGCCATGTAAGTTGGCTTATATTGGCTAACATGATTGTAAGCCTAAGTATATTCATATATGTGCCAATGTTTATGGTGATATGATCATGGTATTCTTGATGAATGTTAAATTTGTATGTTTGATTTAGGGCTTAATAAATGTAGTGAATGTGTCAGATAAAGACAAGTTGATATGTTTTAACCATGAATATGGATGTTTTGGTTGCCCAAGTATGTATTGTTTTGTGCCTTTGAATTGGGGTAAGTGTATGTGTGAATAAGGGTGGCAAAATGGCTTGGTCAATAGCCTTTTTTTGTCCACACCGGTAGACACACAGACATGTATATAGGTCGTATGTAACACACGGTCAGTCCCATGGTCGTGTTATCCGGCTGTGTGTCCCCTGCACCTAAATTGTTGCAAAACAGAATGCTCAGTATCGAGCACATGGGTATGAGACACGACCATATGTCTCAGCCGTGTGAAGGAAACAGGCATGTGCCATGGCTATGTGACTTTAATTTGCTCTTGGGTGACAAGCAGAGAGTTACACAGGTTAAGGACACAGTCGTGTGGGACTACATAGCCTGTCCACAAGAGCGTGTCCAAAGCTACACAGGCATGTAACCCCTGTTTTAGTAAAAACATTCAAGTGTCGTATATTTTTCAAAGGTTCTTAGTTTAGTCCCGAACCATCTCTAATACATGTTTTGGGCGTCGTAGGCTCATAAAAGAGACTTTATGATTAATTGCAAAAATTTTGAATTTGATACCAAATTTTATGGCTCAGAAGTGTATGCTTTCTTGTGTTTAAGTCCGGTAATGCCTCGTACCCTGTTCTGGCGTCGAATGCGGGTAAGGGGTGTTACATTTTAAATACTCTAATATTGAATATATTGTGTATACGACATTGCGGATTTGTTCGACGATGATTCAGAAACGAGAAATCCCGGTGAGCATTATGAATCAATTAGGATATGAATGACATGTCATTAGGGATTATGTGATTTGTGCTGGTCCATACATCCTACCAGTGGCTGAGTTATCCAGCATGTGATGCAAATACTCGTCAGCTTGTATGACCAGCACTGTGTAGTTTCACAATGACCGTCAGCTTGTGTGAGCAAACCTGTTGATAGCTCGAGTGTGAGGATTATATGTGATATGAGATCGAGATAGCTTCGGCTATATATGTGGCACTTAGTGTAACAGTCTGGTTTAGACCTTAGTCAGAATAGTGGTTTTGGGACTACAAATCCGAGTCAGAAAATTATTTTAATATTATTTTCGTGCTTATTATATGTGAATTGACATGTGTGATAGTTTTGTATGAAAATTCGATCAATTGTGTGCTTAATTTGATAAAAGGACCTAATCACGTAAAATACAAAAGTTGCCTGTTGTTTATTAAAGTGCTTAATTGTTATGTCTTTATATATGTGGGTCCTTATGAAGCAATTATACCATGGTTTAAATGAATGGACATTTATGGATATGTGATAGTGGATTTTAAATGAATTTAACAAGGTTAAAATGGTAAAAGACGAATTAAAGTTTATTAATTAAAGAAAACATGAATTTTGTTCATATTTTCACCACATTGCCAAAAATCAAATAAAAAGAAAATATAAAAGCAAGCTTAGGGTTCGACTAAGAGATTGGGTGATTTAGGTATGTATTTTGATATGTTTTCGATAATTTCTATGTTTTTGTGATCATTGCTTTGAATGCTATCAAGTCCATGCCTTAATTTCTGATTCTGGTGATGATTTTGAAATATGCCATTGATGAAATTGTGAGCTTTATGGAGTTAGATGATAGAAATTGAAAGATATGTGTTGGGTTAGCATATTTTGTCTTTGAAATTTTGATGAATTTGAGTAAAATGGGCTAAATTGTGAAATTTGTAATTTGAGGGACTAGAATATGAAATAAATGAAATATGTGGGCTTGTATGAGCTATAGGAATATTCAGCCTAACATATGTCCAAAGAAATTTTGTATATTTTGTGATTTTATGAATTAGGGACTAAATTGTTAAAATGTGAAATGTGAGGGCTAATTCGAAAAATGCCCTAAATATGTGTTTGTGGATTGATGTGAATGATTGTTAAATAAAAGAGTTAAATTTGAATTTATATATATCAAGAATTAAATAAAACAGAATTGGATCGAGGAAAGTGGAAAGTAGTCGAGTAACCGATTCCGTCTATTTAAATCCGTACGAGGTAAGTCTATATAAAATTAAATGTGTTTTGAATTGAATTACTATCGAATATGCTATTGTACTATGATGAATGAATATTGAGTTGAGAAAAATGAGACATCCAAAAAAGTATCGACTGTTCTGATGTCCGAAAAGCCCCGTACGAATCCTAAGAATAGTTAGAATACATATGTCATGACATAGGATCTTATATGTGTTTTCATGTAAGACCATGATCACGTGATTCGTGATAGGTTTTAAATATTTATAATTACTCGTTCTTGAACTAACTATTATCGCGATGTAGGTAAGTGTGTAACATCTTGATTTTTGGGTTTTTCCGTGATTCGCGAGATTTTGGTAAATTTTTAAAATTTGGTATATGGTTGTGAAATTCATAATTGGAGTGTGTAAATGGGCTTATGGAAAGCCCATGTAATGGCCAAAACCTGGTAGAATTTTTGAATTTTGGACTTAAGAAGTTAGGGGCTTTAGATAGGTGGTCTTATTAAAAATTGTGGGTAAAATGTATCACAAGAGAGCCTCTGGTAAAGTGGCTAAGTCACGCCACTAAGGAGCTAAAAAGGTGGCGTGTAAGTGGTAGGAGGAAAGCCTGGGTTCGATTCCCTGTGATGGCAAGTGTGATGTTAATTTTTATGCTTTGAGCATGCAGGAGTTGTAGCCGAATGGAACTCTGTGGGAGAGAGTTTGAATCAGTCAAACGCATGGATTAAGGAGGGATAAGGGGAGAGATTTTAAGGATTTGAGAGGGAGATAGAGTTAGCCGAATAGAGGGGATTAGAGAGGGGATTTCGGCAAAGGGGTATTAGGTAAGTATTTTCGGCATTAGGGACTTATGTTGTGCCGTTTTCTTCTTTAGGATTAGTCTTTTCTTTTTCTTTCTTCTTCTCTAGCCGAATCTACCACCCTTACATCCAGCATTCCTTCCTTTTCTTTTCTCCAAAACCAGCCCACTACTCCCTTCCGTTCACCTACTACTTCTTTCCTTACCTCCACATCTGCCGAAAAGCCGCAAAAAGCTGAACCTGTGAAGCTTGGTGGTGCCGATTCTTTATTGACCAGAAACCTTCTTTTTTCCTTCACGTTTTGGTGGCCAATCCCTTTATCTTCTAAGTTTTAAACGGTTCAAGGAGGGAGACTGTGGTAAGTATTCGTACTCTAAACCGATTCAGTAGTAACTGTTGACATAAGCCTTATTGGGCTTTTTCTTTTGACTTTTTATGGTTTGTATAGTGGAGTAGATACGTTGGAGGAGTAGCAAGGCGTGGGGTGTCAATTTGGATAGGATTGGATCATATCGTTAGACCTTGTGAAGGTAAGTGAACTATGGCCATTAGGGGTCTTTGGCCGAATGTGGTAAGGTAGATTTTGGGTTTGATAAGTATGATTTGTGCACTAAAAATAGAGGTGTATAACTGTAGATTGCCATGGGAGATCTCGTCAAGGAATATCGCAAATCAGGTGTGTAACGAACCCTCTTTCGTAGCTTAAATCGATATATGCCGAAAAGCCGAAATGCCGAAATTCTAGTATTTCGAGGACTCGTGAGCACGCGAATGCTCATAGGTTAGTTAGTTTCACTAAGTTCGATGATTGGGATCGTTGGAACAGGTAAGGGCACGATTTTGTGTACGATGGTAAGTTGGGCCTCGAGGGGCTGAAATCGGGCCCAATGGGCTTCTGGCCCATTCGGGTAAATTTGGTAGAAAATGGAATCCTGTAAAATTGCACGTTAAGACTGTTAATACCGTTGTGGAATATAGGCTAACTGGGCCTAGGTGACTAAATCGACATTCGTAGGGCCCATTAGGGGTTTGGGCCCAAAAGCCCAAATTTGATAAAGTGCGTTAAAATCATTGTTTAAACACTTGAAGTGATTGGTAAAGGTTAATGAACATGGAAACCCTGATATTTTGGTAAAATTACAAAATTACCCTTATAATATGGAAAATGACTGTTTTGCCCCTAGGTAAAGATGACCATTATACCCTTAGGGTTTAATTATGAGTTTGATGCATGAGACTTTGATATACATGATTGGACATGATATGCGCATGATATGTATGATATGCACATGATGTATTCATTTATGCATGGGTTGGGTTTTATATGGATGGAGGAAGTGCAAAAGGGCTTTCGCCCTAGTTTACCGAAAAAGGCTTTGCCCCAGTTTATCAAAAAGGGCTTTGCCCCAGTCATTAAAAGAGGTTAGGCCTCCAGTTATATGATAAAGCAGCTATGCTGCCAGTGGAGAGTTTGGTTGGGTGGGTTGAGTTATTCCCCACATGGAGAGCTTGGTTGGTACGGGGTGAAGAGTAGCGGTTGGTGGGTTGAGTAGTCTCCTCAAATAGGCTTGCATACATCCATTAATAATGCATGTGGTATTGATTTGGGCCTATAGACCATACCATTTACAGTAAAGGCTTCGGCCCAATGATATGATAATGAAAAGGCTTCGGCCAAGTGACATGAATAATGCAAAGGCTTCGGCCCAGTATATGTTGAGATTGAAGTTGGGCTTAGGCCCAGCGGGCTGATATTATTTTGGGCTCTGAAAGGGGCTTGTTGCACATTGAGTTTCCAAACTCACCCCCTTCCTAACCTTGTAGGTGAGCCTTGATTTGGGGACTTGGAGTCGGAGGGGATTCAGAGTGGCCACGGTGATCGCTTTTGGGCTTTGAAATAAGTGAATGGTTTTCTTTAGTTTATCTTATTTACTACTTATTTTTGGGTTGTAATAAGGCCATTTTAACTTGTTTTCTTCTCTTTTCTGGGATTATTTTATTTTTAATAACTTTAAACTGGTTGATAATAATTCAAATGGGCTAGATTTATGGTGCGTTTTCAAAACGATACTTGTTTTCAAAATAACACAACGTTACGATTATTCAATTTATCAAAGATATCCACTCAAAGAAATTTCAACTCGTTATAACCAAGTGTGGCAATGGTTGTGGGCATGTCTAGGATTGGATCCAACCGAAGAGCTTGGTACTTAAGTAGCCTTCATGGCTCACCTCCTCTGTTATGGATACCTACCTGGTGCCTAGCTTCCATTCACTTTGTTAACTTAACAAAAGTCAGTTTTTAAAACACTAAAACGAGACATGGATTTTTAACTTTAATGTGGCACGTCGGATTCGGCCATAACGTCTGGGCCGGGTTTGGGGTGTTACAAAGTGTACCTATCGAATAGTAGTATAGTTTTAGCAAGACCGGATTGTCAAACCCAAAGGAACTAAAAGTACTAGTAATGACTGTCTTTTTATTATCTAGCCTAAGAATAAAGAGGTTTTGTTTTAATTGACTAATTATCCAAACTAAGAACGCACGGAGAAAAGAATTGAGGAATTGCTTTGGGGAAAAAACAATTGACTTAAGACAATACCTAAGGAAAAATCCACCTAGACTTTACTTGTTATTCTGACTCCAAATCGGACGATTTATTTATTCAACTTGTTCCGTAGAATCCCTAAGTTATGTTATTATCCCTATTCAAGACTAATAATGCCTAATTCCTAGATTGAATAACCGAGAGTTTTCTCTAATTAACACTCTAGTGTTGCATTAACTCGATCTATGGATCCCCTTATTAGGTTTCACCGTAATCCGGAAAAATCTTGTCACCCTATGTCTAGGCACACAATCAACTCCGCTTAATTATGACAAATGTACTCTTAGACAGGGTCTATTCCTCCTCTGAATAAGAGCTTGTCTTGAATCAGTATCCTAGGATATTAAAACAAGAATTAAGAACACATAATTAAGAACAGGTTAAATATTTATCATACAATTCAGAAAATAATAACAAGATTCGTCTTGGGTTTCATTCCCTTTAGGTATTTAGGGGTTTTAGTTCATAACTAAATAAGAAAACAGCTCAGAAGAATAAAGAATACAAAACATAAAGAAAACCCAAAACTCCTGAAGGGAAATTGAGGAGAGATCTTCAGTCTTGATTATGAATCTGGCTTCTGAAATGGATCAATCGGCTTCCTTGGAGTAATTCCTTACCCTCTATTCTCCGTCCCCCTTTTCTTCCTCCTCTAGGGTGTATTTATAGGCTTTGGAATGCCTAAAAGCCCTCAAAATTGGCCTTTTCCGAATTGGACTCAACTTGGGCTCAACAGGGACACGCCCATGGCCCACACCCGTGTTCAATTACTTCAGGCCGTGTTCGAGCCTGCCAAATTGACACGGCCGTGTGGTCTGCCCGTGTGAGGAGGTCCAGGCCGTGTTGATTTCGTACTTTGGCCCATTTTCTCTATTTTTGGCCCGTTTCTCGTTTCTTTCGCTCTTCTATGCTCTCCTAAGTATAAAACATGAAATTAAAGCATTAGAAGCATCAAATTCACCAATTCTAATGAGAAATCATCCATAAAATGCGTTAAAAAACATGGGGTAAAAATATGTATAATTTACGGTTTATCAAATACCCCTACACTTAAGCATTTGCTTATCCTCAAGCAAAATTCTTAACTCATAATCAAAATAAATTCTTCTCAACTTATAATTTCTATCAATAATATCTTACATTAATCCATAAGTAATCATACATTGAGAATTCAACTAAAAGAACATAAAAGTTCCAAACATTCCAAGTTGAGCATTTTATTCATGCAAACATAGGTGTCTCCCCTCATCTAAGTAATTACCTTTGATTCAGAATATCACAGAGTTTTACATCCTCGCTAAAGATTCACTCAAATCACTCGAGGTGTTTAAGGACAATAAATGAAGCACTCAGTAGTCAATAATGAAAAGTCATTACCATAGGCTTGCATGAAAATCAAATCTCCACCACTGTAATTTAAGATGATACATCAATCAAAAGGTCTTTAGAGGGTTGTAATGAGGCTTGGTTAGGGGGTGTGGTCACAAGCTGAAAGAAAGGGCTAGAATCGAGATTGAATTGAAAAATTACCTAACTAGAAAAAGAGTTAATCTTCACTTGTGTACAGCAGAGCTTCTTCTCAGAATATGAAATTACAGATATGTATACATAGTTTTTTTTTTAAGAACAAGTTAAATAATCAAACAAGACATAGCTAAGCAATTTCTTCAACTCAAGTCTCGACAAAAATAGGAATCAAATTAATTTAGGGGATTTCAACAATAATGGGTTAAGGCTTAATATTGAGGTTAATACAAGGAATGGCTTGTTAGGCTCAAGGGGGTTTACTAGGGGTTAATCGTGAAGGTAGGCTTTTCATGGAATGAGTGGGTTAATCCTAAGTGTCTCAATCATTTTGACATATCAAATCAAATGGTATGGTCTCGACATGCATAATCAAGCAAGTTCTAGAATAATAGTTCAAAACTGACGCACTCAAAGCAATAATAAGAGTGAGCATGAAAGGATTAATAGATGCTCAAAAGGCTTAAAAATCTCACAACAATTATGGCTTTTTGATGTTTAAACTCGTTAATTCCAATTCAAAGTAATACCTAGACTTGGGGAAACAAGCTATAATTTTAAATTCTTAAAAATCAACTTATCATGCTTGATTCTCTAATGTCTTAAAGTTTAAATAATCAATGCATAAATCCCTATGTTTTAATTCATGATATATCAATCAAAATCATAAATTAATTAAAATTTATCCTAAATATGATATGAAAGCTTTTCAAGAGAACAAGGCAATCATTCAGGGATTTTTGTGATAATGAAATAAATATTCCCCCAACACTTAAGACGTACATTGCCCTCAATGTACAACGATAGATATTAAAGTATAAAAATCAGATAGGGAGAGAAGTGAAACTTCCTGTATGATGAATTCCTCGAACTAGAGTTTTGGAGAGTAATCGGTTCAAGAGTGGAGGAGGATACTCCGGCGGTCGTGGAGGTTCATTAGTCCATAAGTCCTGCGCCAAAAGAATATTATATCTAGTGGTAGCTATAGTCGTGGTCAATCAAGACATGGCAATGTAACGATGAACTTAAGAGCTCTATATAACTGTGATAAAATCAGGAACTTTTTAGGGGATATTAGGGAGAATATTACTCAAAAAGAAATAACCGAAATTAATAATTAAAAATAAAATTTCTAAAATCTAATAAAAATAAAAAGTAGTTTAAAAACATAAAATAATAAATAAATATTTTTAAACATCTTCATTGCTGGATGGTTCGCGAGGTGGGACTGGCGATGAGATGCGAAGGTGCTGACAGATCTGCTGTAGAGTAGCATCAATGTTGTCAAATCGTTGAAAACACTACTACTCGAATCGGGTGAGGCACTCAGAGATGTCAGCATTAGAAGCCGCCGCATGAACTGGACGAGAGAGTGGTGGTGGCTGAGTCGGTGGGTCTTCGTGCTGTGGGGGACATCATCAGGAATGTCCTCGTAGGCCTCCTCCTCGGTAGATTGGGCGAGATGATACTAGAGAAGGTAGGTTCCTGGGCACCTCTCGATCATCCTCATGCTAAGCATGCTCAAGATGCCTTGTGGAGACATCTGGCCGATGAGGGTAAGGGATGATTCTTGGGCCGCGGTGTTGAGGACCCCGAAGTGTTGCGCCAGTCAAGTCACGTAGGGGCCAATGGAGATGACCTCCTTCCGATGCCGCTCCGTCTGGTGCTGAATCAAAAGGGCGGTGAAATAAGCAAGGTTGATGACGTGCCCTTGCAACATGCACCATAAGAAGTAGGCGTCGTGGCGTGTAGGTACCTTAGGGATGGTGGGAGAACTGATGCCTTTGAGCGGCTAGGATTGTAGGAGGCCGCACCAGGGGCCAAAGTGTGCCAGCACTTCGAGGGGGAGAAGTGTATGTGGCAACTGAGAGCATGTAGTTCATTCTCCTCCTTGAACTCTTCTGTATATAGGCCTAGTGCAGCACCGAACTCTGGGACGCTTAGCTGGTGGATTAATCTGCCAAGGCAAAATTGGACCGTGCCGAGATCATCTAGTACATCATTACAGTCTGAAGATGGAACGTTGAGCATAGTTCCATCGTGAGCTCAAGGTATGTCGGCTCGATAATCCCAAAGAATAGCTCCCAAGGGTCGGTGGCTAGGAGGGCCCAAATCGCATCAGCCATCTGAATTTGTTCTACGGCAGCCCAGTCAATGCAGCGGCCTGCAATTAAGGGTCGGGCCCAAAGTATTTGGAAAAGCTCTTCTTGGGGTCCTCGGGGGAACAGCAGGAGGGGGTGACAAATTTCTGTGGTTGGACCCACGGAAGATGACGCTCCCTTCCTCTTCTTCGAGGCAGGTACGGCGACCTTTTTACCACGTGAATATGACATGGTACCTGCGTTTAGAATCATCAAGTCATCTTGATGAGTGGTTAAAGTAAAAGGAATACAATTTTCAAATAAAAAGTAGAATTTCAACCACAACCAAACATAACTAATCTAATAATTTTGTGACATTATCATTGTATGAAAATGGGCGTAGTAATGGCATGTGTACGACAAAAGAGTGAGGCTTTTCTAACAACATAATTGAAAAATGAAAATTGAACGATAGACATTGGCATGGAAATATCATGAGAATGAGCATGGTAAATTCATGGGTATGAGGTTTCCCTAATAACTTGATTTAACACGCAATGTATAATAACTAACTTAAGAATGAAAACTAAATGATAAAATAATGAGAAAAATGACAAATAGTTCAAAAGCAATGAAGATTATGCTAACAATAAGCATTAGTAATAAGTAAAATAGAAGTGAAAGGAGTAAACAAACGCTAAGGGAGAGGGATTGAGCGTTAAAAAAGAAGTTGGAGACGGCACGCGGGCGTGGCAGGGAGGCCTTGTGGAGTTGCAGCGGCTAGGGTTAGGGTTTTTGAATGGGGAAGAAAGGGAATAGCGCAAGGTATTTATAGATTTTGGGCCACACGGCCGGGGCACACGCCCGTGTTCCCCAATTTCAGCCCGTGTGATTCGCGAATTTCAAATTTTGGTGCGCCTGACATTTACTACACGCCTGTGTTCCTCGAGTGTGTGGGCTCACACGGCCGTGCCGCACTAAAGTGGCTAGCTTCGTTCGTTTCTCCCACGCCCATGTGTGCAAGCCCCATGTCCGTGTTAATTTAACAGGTTTGACCACGGGTGTTCCACACGGGCGTGTCGAACGCCCGTTTTGTTTTAACAGGTTCTCCCACGGTTCTTCCACACGGCCGTGTCGTACGCTCGTGTTGTTTTGGCAGGCTCGACCACGGCCATATCGCACAACCGTGACGTTTAATTGTAGCCCGTGTTGGGGAAATCTTTTGCCCTGTTTTCACACGGCCTTAAGCATGCCCGTGTGCTTGGCTGTGTCTCTGTGGAAACACCTGTATTCAAGATTTCATTAATAAGTTAGGAGTTAAATACCAAAATTTAAAGAAATTAATATTGTTAATGCTTGGGTTGCCTCCCGAGAAGTGCTTATTTATAGTCTAAGCTCGACTTACCTCTCCAGTGAATGGTCATGGTGGTTTGAGGAAGTTTATACTCCTCATTCCTGCTATCAATCTCATCAAAATAAGGTTTTAATCGGGTGTTGTTTACCTTAAAAGTGCCGAACTTGGGATGACTCACCTCTACCGTACCGAATGGAAAAATACTGAGTACCATAAGAGGGATTTCCTCATTCGGTGTGGTAGTGACAATGTGGGGATCTGCGACATCTAATAAGACCTTATCACCAACCTTAAGTTGATTTGGAGAGGTATCGGGCTCGTTTTGGCGTAGTTTCGGTTTATCGTGTGTTCTCGATTTATGTATTCGCCATTCATCTAGCTCCTCTACTTCCAACCTTCGTTCTTCATGAATAGAACCTCTACTATTGTTCAAGAGTGGCTCATGTACTTCCTTCAGACTTATCTCCTGCAAAGTGGGTTGTATCATGTAGTCAGTTTTAATAGAATGGTTTAGATGATCACCTTCAATTTCTGATGTGTTGTCAGAATTGCGAGCTTGAAGGGTAAGTGTTTCGTCTCCTACGCGAAGCATGAGTTCACCTGTGCCAACATCAATAATTGTTTTAGCAGTTGCTAAAAAGGGTTTTCCTAGGAGTAAAGGAGTATTGCTATCCTCCTCTATGTCTAAAACAATGAAGTCAACGGGAAATATAAATTTATCGATTTTGTCTAGCACATCTTCAATAATACCCCTAGGAAATCTTATAGTTTTATCTGGTAATTGAATGCTCATCCTAGTCTGTTTGGGTTTCCCAAAACCTAGTTGTTTGAACATTTTAAAAGGCATGACGTTGATACTAGCCCCTAAATCAGCTAATGCATTATTAACATCTAAACTACCAATTAAGCAAGGAATCGTAAAACTCCCTGGATCTTTTAGTTTGTTCGGTAGCTTATTTTTTAGAGTAGCTGAGCACACTGCGTTTAGCTCCACATGTGACGCCTCGTCCAACCTCCGCTTATTTGCTAAAAGCTCTTTTAAGAATTTCATTGCTAAAAGCTCTTCAATAAACGGTAAGTTAATATGTAATTTTTTTAAGAGTTTAAGGAATTTACCAAATTGTTCATCTGAGCGGTCTTTCCTTGTTGCGTTAGGGTATGGTACACGAGGTTTATATTCAACATTTCCTGATTTGTTTGTATTTTGATCTATCTCACCTTGACCTTTTCTTACCACAGTTTCTTGCAGCAGTTCTGGTTCAGGCTCCACAAATCCTTCTTCATCTTGAACATTAATCGCATTGAGCTGTTCCCTTGGGTTGGGTTCAGTATTACTTGGCAAACTACCTTGTGGTCATTCAGAGATTAGTTTGGAAAGCTGGTGTAACACCCCTAACCCATATCCATCGTCAGAATAGGTTAAGAGGCATTACCAAACTAAATCATAACATTATCATTCATTCCATAAGTATTGAAGCACTAAAGATCAAATATTAATATAGAGTCCCTCAAATAGGTCATTGAGACCTAAAACAAGCATTAGAAAGGATTCGGGACTAAACCAAACACATACAAAATTTTTCCAAAATTTAAACATTTTCAAAGAAGTACAGGTTACACGCCCGTGTAAATAGGCATTAGACACGCCCGTGTGTCTAGGCCATGTCAAAATAGAGCATATATACTGACTTGCTCACACGGCCACAAGACACGCTCGTGTGCCTCCGCAGTGGTCGAGCCTGACTTACAATTGTAAGGTACCCCAAAGGACACACGACCGTTCAACATAGCTATGTGCCACACATGGCTGAGACACACGCCCATGTCTCTACCCGTGTGGACATAAATAGGCCATTAGAAAAGCCAACTTGCCACCCAATTTGGTCAAACCTACAAGCACCAAACCAGACATAATTATACTATATTTTCAGTCAAATTCAACTCCAAACATGTATTAATCAATCCATAATATCATTAATCAATTTCATGTTCACTTACTATACCAAAACATATCAATATCACATGCCAGATTTATTTACTCGTATATGATCAACATCTCAAATTATTATATCAAACTCATACCAAGATTATACCATACATACATTCCATGAAACATACTTCCCAAAATAAACTCATGCCATGCCCGAATATACACAAACAATAACATCTTTAGCAAGCCATTTTCGCATGGCTACATATAAATACACAAGTCAAAATAAACCATTTCAAAACTAGCCTATACATGCCACATTACCAAAAATTAAAGCTTTTATTTACCAAAGCGATAACCGGATAGTGTGATGACGTCTCCTCCAACTTCCAACCCGAGCAAGTCTCTAAAACTCTATAGACATAGGATAATACACGGAGTAAGCTTTGAAAGCTTAATAAGTCATAAGTAATTAAATCATTTAAATGATATTTATAGACCAATATCACTAAACCAAAATTAACAAATCTCAATCACATATACATTCATTCTACTCGTAAATTCATGAAACCACATTAAATAATTCACTTAACTTATTTAATAATGAACATATACTTAACTTATTTAATAATGAATGTATACTCCTGCTTTCAAACTCGACTAACAACTGTTAGCTCATTTATATAAATCAAACTCACACATATTCATTTCATCGCTGACCAAACCATTGCCATTTATTACAAATCATACATAAAGTTATATCAACTTCTTTATAAAAACTTTCAACTTTAAAATCCATAATTTCCTTATTCACATAAACCAAATTCACATACATGACTCATACAGTCAACTCCATCATTTTGTCTTCATTATCTGTTCAAGTTTTTTAACCAAGCAATCATACATCAAAGCCACGTCTTACTTTTATTCCACATTTTTAATATTTTAAATAGCATTAATAATGCTATCAAATCCAACTCATGTCATCATTCATTTACATAATTTTTCATCTAGTTCATAGTTAACATCATCAACCATATAGGTTCCGTACATACCTGTACCATTATATTCTTATCTATCACATCTATCACTCCAATGCTTGAAACACTAATTTATTCGATCGTCCTTGAACATTCAATGAACTCGCACACTTAGTGTCAATTAATTAGCTGAAGCTATAATTGTATCGCACACTTAGTGCCAATACATTAAACCAAACTTATATCGGTATCGCACATATAGTGCCATTTTCTCAGCCAATGCTGTTATAATATCGCACACTCAGTGCCATTTTATTAGCCGTAGCTATTTCATTTATCGCACACTCAGTGCCTCAAATTCAATTTACATTTTACATATTTCAACTTCACAATTATATTTCTTTACAACTCAATGCAGCACATATAATGCACATATATTTCAATTTAACAACATTTATTTACTTTTGAACTTACCTCGTACTAACACGAACGGACCGAAATGACTATTCGATAATTTTTGACTCTCTTATCCAACTCCGATTTCCTCATTACTTGATCTAATTCAATACAAATTTAACTTATTTAATAACATTTTCATTCAATTTCATTCAAAAAAACATAAATGGGCAATTTGCACTTTAGCCCCTAACATTTTACATTTTCTCAATTTAGCCCCTATTTCAGAATAACAAAAATTACTCAAAATTTCCAATAACCCATGTTTGGCCGAATATTACTTATGTTCCTATCAACCCATTTATTTCATTTATTTCAAATTTTAATCCCTCAATTTACAAAATTCACAATTTAATCCCAAATAGGCATTTTTACTAAAAATCACTTAATTAAACAAGATAATCTATCAACATATAATTATTTTTCATCATCAAACTACAAAAAACAACAAGTTTTCATCAATGGAAAATCACAAAATACACAACCAATTCAAAAATTCAAGCATGGGTCAGCTAGTGTTCGAAGCAACGATCTCAAAATATTAAAATTATTGAAAACGGATAAAAAAACATACCTCAATTCTCCAAGATTAGTGTCGAACCCTTAAGTCTCTTTTTCTTTCTTTTTCCTTTGTATTTTCGGCCAAATAGGATGAACGTCCATAATTTTTATGCTTTGTTTTATTTAATGTAACATTTATTAATCAATTTCCATTTTTAACCTTTAATTCCATTAAAAACTACTCCAAATGCCATGCCACTAACCTCTACTATCTCATAAATGGGCTATTTACCATTTAAGGCCATTATATTAAAAAGCCAAGGCCAATTAACACCCTTTAACTAATAGCATACAACTTTTACGCTTTATATTACTTAGTCCTTTTTACCGAATTAACCATTCAAACGGTAAAATTTCTTCACGAAATTTTCACACAATTGTAATATCATGCTGTAAATATTAAAATAATAATAAAATAAATTTTTCAATGCCGGATCGTGGTCTCGAAACAACTATTCCTACTAGGGTCTAAATTAGGTTGTTACAGCTAGCCTATCTGAGTTTCGAGCCCTTGGATCGACGCTTGTTGATTTTAAGTGTTGTCTCACTGTTTTGAAAACGGGTTTCTAACACTGATATAAACTTTGAGAGCATCTCTTCAAGGTTTGGCTTCTTTTTCTGTTGGTAGGGTGGTTGCTAAAAACCCAGAGGATGTTGTGGTCTTTGATTTCCTTGGCCTCCCCACGAAAAATTGAGATGGTTCCTCCAACCTGCATTGTAAGCGTTACCAAATGGATTGTTTTGAGGTCGACGATTATTACCCATGTAGTTTAGTTGCTCGTTATCCATGTTATGGCCATAAGGTTGGTATTCTGAATGGTTTGTTCCACCTCCAATTGCTTCGCACTGCATTACTGGGTGAACCTGTGAAGAATTAAGAAAACCATCAATCTTTTTATTTAAGAGTTCTACCTGATTAGAGAGCATGGTGACCAAATCGACGTTATAAACACTGGCTGTTTTCGTTGGCTTTATCCTCATGACTTGCCACTGATAGTTACTCAGTGACATCTCCTCTATAAACTCATAGGCATCTTCTAGTGTTTTATTGTTGGTGGTTCCGCCCGCCGCTGCGTCAACCATTTACCGAGTCGAAGGATTCAGACCATTGTGAAATGTTTGTACTTGGAGCCAAAGCGGTAACCCATGGTGAGGGCATCTTCTAAAGAGGTCCTTGTATCTCTCCCATGCATCGTAGAGTGTTTCTAAATCCATCTGCACAAAAGAAGAGATATCATTACGTAATTTATCCGTTTTAGCCGGTGAAAAATATTTTAGTAAAAATTTTTCGGTTATTTATTCCCAAGTAGTAATTGACCCTCGTGGTAATGAGTTCAACCACTGTTTAGCTTTGTTCCTCAATGAAAAGGGAAACAACCGAAGACGAATGGCATCATCAGAAACGCCATTGATTTTAAATGTATTGCAAAATTCCAGAAAGTTTTCTAAGTGAGCGTTGGGATCTTCATCCTGCAAACCATCAAACTGAACAAATTGCTGTATCATCTGAATAGTGTTAGGTTTTAATTCAAAAGTATTTGCAACTACAGCAGGTCTAACTATGCTAGATTCAATTCCTGTTAAAGAAGGTTTAGCATAATCATACATAGTGCGTGGAGTAGGATTTTGATTAACCGAAATTGCAGGAGGTAGATGATTGCCTTGGTTTTCAGCCATCTCTTCGGTTGGGGGTTGAGTATCATCTTCTTGCTCGTTCTTCATGTATCTTAAGCTTCGCCTTATTTCTCTTTGGTTTCTACGAATAGTGCGATCGATTTCTTCGTCAAAAAGTAGTGGCCCTGACGGGTTTCTTCTAGTCATAAATTATAAAAACCTGCCAAGAGACAGAAAAAAATAAGTAAGTAATAATAATATAAAATTAAATTACAAGAAAACTAATTGGCTAAAGTAATAAAATTGAGTGTTCCTAATATTTTAGTTCCCCGACAACGGCGCCAAAAACTTGATCGCGTGGTTTCGTGATAGGTTTTAAATATTTTTAATTATTCGTTCTTGAACTATCTATTATTGCAATGTAGGCAAGTGTACCTATCGAACAGTAGTATAGTTTTAGCAAGACCGGATTGTCAAACCCAAATGAACTAAAAGTACTAGTAATGACTGTCTTTTTTATTATCTAGCCTAAGAATAAAGTGGTTTTGTTTTAATTGACTAATTATCTAAACTAAGAACGCACAGAGAAAAGAATTGGGGAATTTCTTTTGGGAAAAATTGATTGACTTAAGACAATACCTAAGGAAAAATCCACCTAGACTTTACTTGTTATTCTAGCTCTGAATTGGACGATTTATTCATTCAACTTGTTCCGTAGAGATCCCTAAGTTATGTTATTATCCCTATTCAAGAATAATAATGTCTAATCCCTAGATTGAATAACCAAGACTTTTCTCTAATTAACACTCTAGGGTTGTATTAACTCGATCTATAGATCCCCTTATTAGGTTTTACCCTAATTTGGCAAAATCTTGTCACCCTATGTCTAGGCGCGCAATCAACTCCACTTAATTATGACAAATGTACTCTTAGACAGGGTCTATTCCTCCTCTGAATAAGAGCTTATCTTGAATCAGTATCCTAGGATATTAAAATAAGAATTAAGAACACATAAATTAAGAACAAGTTAAATATTTATCATACGATTTAGAAAATAATAACAAGATTCATCTTAGGTTTCATTCCCCTTAGGTATTTAGGGGTTTTAGTTCATAACTAAATAAGAAAACATCTCAGAAGAATAAAGAATACAAAACCTAAAGAAAACCCAAAACTCCTAAAGGGAAATTGAAGAGAGATCTTCAGTCTTGATGATGAATCCGGCTTCTGAAATGGATCAATCGGCTTCCTTGGAGTAATTCCTTACCCCCTATTCTCCGGTCCCCTTTTCCTCCTCCTCTAAGGTGTATTTATAGGCTTTGGAATGCCTAAAAGCCCTCAAAATTGGCCTTTTTCTGAATTGTACTCAACTTGGGCTCGGCAGGGACACCCTGTGGCACACGCTCGTGTTTGATTACTTCATTCCATGTTCGACCCTACCAAATTCTGTGTGGTCTGCCCGTATGAGGAGGTCCAGGCCGTGTTGATTTCATACTTTGGCCCATTTTCTCCCTTTTTGGCCCGTTTCTCGTTCCTTTCACTCTACTATGCTCTTCTAAGTATAAAACATGAAATTAAAGCATTATAAGTATCGAATTCACCAATTCTAATGAGAAATCATCTATAAAATTCATTAAACATGGGGTAAAAATATGTATAATTTATGGTTTATCAGACCACATCTAAGACATTGGCATCGACTTATGATTTACGTGGAAGACCACGTCTGGGACATAGGCAACGTACTTGATTCCATGTAAGACCCTGTCTGAGACAGTGGCATCGATATTTGATTAAATGTAAAATGACATTTGGGACGTTGGCATTGTATGAGCTTTCTGAGCTATCCTTATATCCTTATGATTCTGAACTGTTCAACGGGCATTCTGAGAAAAGAATGAATATATAAATTGTGTATCCGATTCAGGTACGTTTGAAATGTATACTATATTTGAGAATAAAAGGTAAGTACATGTGAAATCATTGATATGTGATATAAGTATGAGAAAATATGTTATATGTGCAAATGAATCGGAAAAATGAGAAATGTATATGAATTATGTGATTTGTGATAGTATTTGGCTATGGAACATATGTATTTTATGTTGTTTATATGCTTTAAATGATAAGTTTATTTGTATATGGCTTACTAAGCTTTTGAAAGCTTACTTTGTGTGTTTCTCAACTATTTCATAGATATCGTAGCTATTGGGAGCTCGAGGATCATCGAGGATTATCACTACACTATCGAACTCTATTTTGGTACCTTTTGAAAATGTATATATTGTAGTATGGCATGTATAAGCTAGAGGATTTTGGTTATGATTTGTGATATATATATCTAGCCATGTGATATGGCTTGGTTATGGATGATATTATGAATGAATTTGGTATATGCTTGTGTTCATAAATGGTATGTTTTGATGTGCTTCAATGGCATAGTGAAATGGCCAAATTTGTAAGGTTTTGGCATGTGAATGGATGAGGTAAATTGGAGTTATGAAACATATGATTTAATATGACTTTGGCTTATGATTTGATATACTTGAGTATAGATTATAAGCTTGAATTTGGTTGATAATAATATGGCATGAATGATGTAAATTTTGGTATTTAAATTGGCTGAAATTATAGTGCAAATGTGTTTGGTTTGATGCTTATAGGTTTGACCCAAATTGGGTGGCAAATTGGCTTTTCAAATAGCCTATTTTTGTCCACACGGGCGTGTGTCTCATCCGTGTGCAACACACGTTCATGTTGCATAGCCGTGTGTCCCCTAGGGTTCCCTATGATTTTAAGTCAATCTTGAGCACGGCCAAGGCACACGGGCGTGTGGCTAGCCGTGTGACCCAAGTCAATTTCGACCACGGCCAAGGCACACAAGCATGTCTTGTGGCCGTGTGATTAAGTTAGTATGCATGCCCTAATTTGATATGGTCTAGACACACGGGCGTGTCTAATGCCGTGGGAGGCACACGGCCTGCTCACACTGGCGTGTTACCTCTGTAACTTTGAAAACTTATTTAAGTCTTGAAAAATTTTGTATGTGTTCGGTTTGGTCCCGAACCTTTTTCAAAGCATGTTTAAGGTTTCGTAAACCTTCTAAAGGGACTATTTGTCTATGAATTGTTATGATATGATGATGTATGATCTATGATTTCATAAAATGTTCTAATTTGTCTGGTAACTCCTTTAACCCTAATTCAGTGACGGATACAGGTTAGGGGTGTTACACTTAGGGTGCAAGATTTCCAGGTATCCGATAGTATTCTGAATGGTTCAAAGGGTATATCGAAGATATGAAATGGTGAAGAATAGATACGTATCAATACAGGTATGTACGAAAACTATACGATCATTGAAACTATAAAGTTGTGAGATTTAGATAAATTATGTGATTGAATATATGATAACCTTAAAATTTACATGTTTTGTAGTATATTATGTTATATTACTTGAATGTGATTAAGCGATGAGTTTTACTTATTAACTATACGAGCTTAGTAAGTTTTATAGCTTACTTTGTTTACTTTTCCATGTTTTATAGTGAATTTCGAAGCTAACTCAGATTGGGAGTCATCGGAGATTGCATCACACTATCGAGCTTATACTTTGGTAGTTTTGAGCTTATGTTTTGGTTATATGGCATGTATAGGAATTATGGTCAATATGATCTTTATGTTGATAGTGAATTTAGCTATTTAAATTGGCTTGTATTTAAGTGTTTGGTTTTGTGTATAACCATGTAAGTTGGCTTATTTTTAGTATACTTGGTGATGTATATGTGTATAAGGCCTTTGTTATGTGTTTGATAATTGATATGTGATGCTTTTTGAGAATTGGCATTATGAGTACTAAAAGGTTGAAATTTGAGATTGGTTTGCTTGTGATTTAGGTAAATTGATATATAATTGAAAGTGACCATTAGGTGATTTGTAAATGTAAAATTTGGCATGAATGGAATGGCTTATTTTGATATTTGTGTGTCTTGTGGTTGATAGTATAGAATTAGTATGAATTAGGCTTGGTTGAGGTTGGTTTGAATGCCTATTTATGTTATGTTTTGTGCCATTTGGTTTGGTATAGGTGAATGCATTTTGGGTGAGGAAGATGACTTGGTAAATAGCCTATTTTTGTCCACATGGGCTTGTGTCCCAGTCGTGTGTGACACACGGTCAAGTAACACGGCCGTGTGTCCCATGGTGTTTAATTAGAAAACAAGTCAGTATGCTCCACATGGCCCAACACATGGGCGTGTGTCTTGGCCGTGTGGCGTAAGTTTGTAACAGCCTGATTTAGACCCTATTCGAAATGGTGGTTTCGGGACCATGAATCCAAGTCAAAAATATTTAAAAATTATTTTTGTGTTTATTATGTGTGAATAATATCCGTGAAATTTTCGTGTTTTAATTTTGTCATTTGAGTGTCGATTTAATAGAAAGGGCTTAATCGCATAAAATGAAAATTTGATGGTTTAATTTGTAATGGTTGAATTGTGGTTGTCTATATAATTTGAAGTGTTTATAATGCAATTTGTCCATGAGAACATGATATGGATGGTTGTGGCTTTAATGAATATGGTTTAGTTATTAAATTATAAAGGTTAAGTATGTAAAATGTTAAATATGTTATTATATATCATGCATTCATTTTTTATTACATGATCGAAACTTGAGAAAAAAAATAAAAGAAATAAGCTTAAAGGTATTCGGCACTTTGGTAGCTTGATTCAAGGTTAGTTTTTGTTTGGTTTTTGATAATTTTTACATTTTTGAGATCGTTGTAGTGTAATGTACAAAGCCCATGCTTGAATTTTTGATTTTGCTGAATACTTTGATTTATTCCATTGATGAATAATTGAGCTTTCTGATGTTAGATGATGAATTCTTTTGGATTAATATGTTTTGTATTGGAATTTTTGATGATTTTGAGTAATTAGGGCTAAATTGCAAAAATAATAAATTAAGGGACTAAAATGTGAAATAAAAGAAGTGTATGGACTTGTATGAGCATGGGTAACATTCGTCCTAAGCATGGTGCGTGCAAATTTTACATGTTTTGTGTTTTGTGCAATTTGGACTAAATTGTAAAAAGTGTAAAATGTCAAGGGCAAAATGGTAATTTCCTATTTATGTGTTTTTGGACTAAATTGGATGAAATTATGTTTGAATGAGTTTAACTTGAATATATTTAGATAAAGAACCAAAGAAATAGAATTTGGATTGGGGGAAAACCAAAGTTGCCGATTAGTCGTCGCGTTCCGATTATCGTTGTCCGAGATAAGTTAATAGGCAAATAGATGTTGTAAATTTCAATCTATGTATATTATAAATGCTGAATTGAATTGTTATAATTGTTTGAGAATGTTTTGAAATGATATAAGTTTGAGATCAATGGTTACGAGTTCGATTCAATCGAGTTACGACAATCAAAAGACTTACAGGATCAGTGCGGAGACTCGGTGTACCACTCCTTCAGTAAAATATTTCCAAATTATATCAACCACTTTAAACCATTTGAAACAATTCTGTTAAAATTTCCACATTTTTTGCAAAAGCCCAAATCCACAATCGAGTTTTGCAACCTGGCTCTGATACTACTAAATGTAACACCCCAAACCTGGCCCAGACGTCACGACCGAATCTGGCGATGTCACATTGAAGTATTTTTTGAAATCTGAAACTCGTCGTTTAAAAACCCCTTGTTTAACTAGACAACTTGTATAGTTTGAAAAGCCGATTTAAAGTCCTATTGCTCATTGATAATGTGGAACTTGTACTTTTAAAGGTTTCTTTTATTAAAATGTTGTTAATTTTGTAAACAGTTTGTTATTCGTGGAAGCTTTGAAAATGAGTTACGTATCTGTGGTGGTTTTGAAAACGTTTGACTTTTTAAAAACTCGTGTTTTTCCTACTGCTAGCAGTTGTAAATCACAAATAAATTTGAGTAAAATACCAAAATTAAAAATAAACCCGAGAGTCCTTATTACATAATGAAAAGCCCGAATAAAACCTTAATTATAATATTAAAAGATAGCTAAGTCGAGTGGCCACCACTGAGTCCTCCGTCGCATCGATTCGCCTAAGTTTGTGGATTACTTGCACAGTTAACAGATGGGTGAGTTTACGAAAACTAAATTTGTAATCCCATAATAGCAATCAATTAGAGTAAACACAATTTGGGCCTAAGCCCTTTCAGTCTCAGTTAGGGCCTTAGCCCATTTTAGTAATAGTATCAGTGGGGCCTAAGCCCATTACAGTATCAATACAGTATACAATTAGAAAATCCTACCCAATCCAGCCTCTACACACCATCTCCGTACCAACCCTACACACCATGTAGGGATAAAATTGACTCACCCATCCCTACACTCCAAGTATCACCGGTTGCGACACTATAACAGTATTTGCAGTAGAACTGCCAATAATAGGCTTATAGCCTTTCAGTACACTTTCTCTAAAATCATATATCCCACCCCATTCAATGCAACATAATATAAATGTATATACAGTACAGATGGCATGCTCAAACAGTCATACATCACATAGGGGTATATCAGTCATTCACAAAAGTAAGGGTCCAGGTACACTCATCGGCCCAACAGTAGGTCTACAGTCGTCTTGGGCGACCCGTGCAACCTTAACAGTCAATCGGTGATAATGGGCCCATGGTTCATATTACGAGCCCATGTGGCCCATATGCTCGTATGACCCACAAAGCTTAAAAATGGCTTCGGCTGTGTGGTTTACACAGCCTGGCCCAATATTTAGCACCCTTTTGTGCAATTTACATGTGTAGGGCCCACAGGCCCATTGGGCCGACATAGCCCTATTCGGCCCAAAATGGCCCAATATCATTTCTGCCCATGAAAATGCTTATTGCCATCACATCAACCCCACGGCCATGTTTTTTTACACGGCCTGCCACACGGGTAGCCACACACCCATGTGGTGTCGAAAGCCCACTTTTTGGCCTTTTGACTTTTCAGCTTTTGCTGTTCCACATCTAATGGTAGTGTTACACACCTATTGTGATGTCGTTGTCAGACCACTTCTAAGATCGAGAACCTATGGTCAACCACAACCCCTCATTAGACTAAATCCATCATTAATCCAAACCACAATATCGAAAAGGATTCGATCGATTCACTGACACTTACAAATCCAACAATCGCAGAACCCCACAGACTTAACACCCACGTACTGCTCCAAAACTTTCACCTTCATAAGAAACATTCGATCGACTAATAAGTATTTAAAATCAATATGAAATACATCACACTTAAGGCACTCATCCCAAGAATGGATAGACCGCTTGTAATGAGAAGGGTAATCGACCTAAGCTTCCAAAATAGAATCCATACTCCTAGCAGGATTTGGCAGATCATAAGTTGTTAGATGAAAAAGATACATTCGAACCCAAAGAGAAAGAAAAGGGAAAGCCAAAACTTGATAGTAGAGCCAAAAGAAATTCGGCTAGGAAAAGAAATAATAAAGCGATTGTAACACAAACTTACCAATAAATCAAATGAATTTCGACAACAGCCAATCAAGAAGATTCAACCAAAGTAAGAAGAACAAAAAGATTTGAGAGAGAGAGAGTATGGGTATTCGGCCAGCAGAGAAAGGAAGAACGAAATCGGAAAAGAAGTATTTGACTTTAGAGAAGAGGAGAAGAAGAAGAAGAAGGAGGTACTCAATCGGAACAGTCGGCCTTCACTAATGTCAGATAATTGGTTTGAAGAAAAGAAAAGATGAAGAGAAAATGTCACTAAGGTATTCTAAAAAAAAAAGGAAATCAAGAGATTGAGAAAAGTTTACAGGAGTATTCGACTAAAGCAATTAAAACAAAAGAAATGAAGTTGCCAACCTGAGATATTGAGAACGAAGTCGACACTCAGTTAACTAATACACTAATTGGCACCCAAAATAGAACCAATTTTGATACCCATTTACTATAGCCGAATTTTTGACCAAATGAACTCATCAGATTCAGTCAGCCTTCAATGCACTAAACACCTCCCCAACATTCCTACACAACCGAAAAACTAAGTGCCAGAGTTCAAACCCGGCATGACTCTCCTCCAAATTCAAACTTGCTCGATTTCCCCCTTAATTTCCTACTAAAAACCCTCCTGCTCACAAACCTCAACAATAGAAAATCCCCCTTTTTACTCCCCAAATTCGGCTAACAACAACCCTATTCAAACTCATTCAAACTCCTTGGTGTTTCGGTCAAACACAACTTCCTCCCATGGCCACCAGTAAAAATAATCTCCATTTGCACAAGTAGGGATTCGAACCTCAAACCACTAGCACACTCCACACGCCACTGTCCACTAGACTAGCTGGCCCATTCTGTCATGTTTTTACCAAGATAAACTTATAACCCTACTGGCCAATGATAGGGGTTTTATCCTTAAAAAGAAAAATTTTTGTGGAAGCCAAGGCTTGAACCCATGACTTCCCAGACACTTCCAGAGCACACAACCACTAAGCCAGACATACTTTCACGTCATAAACACCCAGAAAAATTTTATCAGGGATTTGGGCATTACAATTCTACCCTTTTTAAAGAAAATTTTGGCCTCGAAATTTACCCAGTCAGAATAGGTGAGGGTATTGTTGTCGCATCACCTCCTTAGTTTCCCACGTAGCCTCCTCAGAACTGTGGTTCTGCCATAGATCTTCCACAATGGGATTGATTTCCTTCTCAAGACTTTCACATCTCGATCCAAAATCTAGACTGGCTCCTCTTTGAAAGACAAATCTGGTCTAACTTCAATCTTCTCAACCGGCACAACATGTGTAGAATCAGAGCAGTAGCGTCTCAGCATAGAGACGTGGAACACATCATGAATCCATTCTAATTTTGGAGGTAGCTCTAACTGGTAGGCAACTGGTCCTACTCATCTTAGAATACGGTAAGGCCTAATAAACCTTGGGCTCAACTCGCTCTTACGCCTAAATCTCAGTACCATTTTCCATGGCGAGACCTTGAGAAAGACAAAATCTCCCACAGAATACTCAATTTCCTTACGTTTCAGATCCGCATACGACTTCTATCTATCTGATTCTGCCTTCAGTCGATCCCGAATTAATCTGACCTTATCCTTAATATCAGATACTAGCTCAGGGCCCAGAACATGTCGCTCACCCAACTCGGACCAACATGAAGGAGTACAACACCTACGACCATACAATGCTTCATAAGGTGCCATCTATATGCTAGACTGATAGCTATTGTTGTAAGCAAACTCTGCTAGCGGCAAGTAATCCTCCCAACTACCTCTGAAGTCAATCACACAATTCCTTAACATGTCCTCCAGTATCTGAATTACCCTCTCTGATTGACCGTCTGTCTGAGGATGGAATGCAGTACTAAAGTCCAACCGTGTACCCAGTGCTTCATGTAACTTCTTCTAAAACCAAGACGTGAAGCGAAGATCTCTGTCATATATTATAGAAACTGGTACCCCATACAGTCTCACTATCTTAGATACATACAGTTTAGCCAGTTTCTGTAACGAATAGTCAGTGTAAACCGGTATGAAATAGGAAGATTTGGTCAACCAATCCACGATGGCCCATACCGAATCCTTCTTAGTAGGCGTTAAGGGTAGCCCACTCAAAAAGTCCATAGTCACTCTTTTCCACTTCTACAGTGGAATCTTAACTGGCTGAAGCAACCCAGAAGGCAACTGATGTTCCGCTTTAACCTATGGCAAGTCAGACATTTCCTCACAAAGTCGGTAACCTCACGCTTAAAACCTAGCCACCAATATAACTCACGAAGATCTCTATACATCTTATTTCCACCTCGGTGCATAGCATAGGGGCTACTATGCGCCTATCGAAGTATAGAATGCCTCAAATCAGTATCCTTAGGTATACAAATTCTGCCTCAAAAACATAGTACCCTTTCACTGTTTAGCCCAAAATCCATAGTATTACCATTTTCGGCCTGACGGAACCGAAGACCCAATGACTCATCCTCTAAATGTTTATCCTTAATATGTTCAATCCACAACGATCTCACTTGGAGCTCTGCCAACAAACTCTCATCGTCAAATAAACTACGGCGAACAAACATCACCCTCAGATCAGTCATGACTCTATGACTCAATGCTTCAGCCACCACATTAGCATTCCCAGGATGGTATTAGATCGTACAGTCATAGTCCTTAAGTAGCTCAATCCATCTATGCTGCCTAAGATTTAAATCCTTCTGAGTGAGGAGGAACTTGAGGCTTTTGTGATCCGTGTAGATGATACACTTCTCACCGTACAGGTAATGCCTCCAGGTTTTCAGTGCGAATACCACTCAGGTAACTCCAAGTCAGGCATCAGGTAATTCGTCTCATGAGTCTTAAGCTGTCGAGACGCATACGCTACCAGCTTACCCTCTTGCATCAACACACATCCCAAACCAACATGTGATGAATCACTGTACACGGTAAACTCCTTCCTAGACTCTAGCTGTATTAAGATAGGGGCCTCTGTCAGTACTTTCTTGAGCTTCTCAAAGCTCTCTTGCTGTGCATCAGTCCAGTTAAATGGTACACTCTTACATAGCAGCTTAGTTAAGGGCGCGAAAATCAGTGAAAAGCCCTCTACAAAGCATCTATAATACTCTGCCAATCCTAGGAAACTGATAATCTCAGATATAGTTTTAGGTGGCTTCTTATCCAACACTGCCTCAATCTTTCGAGGATCAACCCTAATCCCCTCAGCAGATACCACATAACCAAGAAACGTTACCTCACGTAACCAGAATTCACACTTGCTGAACTTGACGTACAATTATTTCTCCCTCAAAATTTTGCAGAACTACTCGGAGATGTTCATTATGTTCATCGTTAGTCCTTGAATACACCAGTATGTCATTGATAAATACAACAAACCGATCCAGATAAGGCTGGAACACTCAGTTCATCAGATCCATGAAAGCTGCCGATGCATTTGTCAGTCCAAATGGCATTACCAGGAACTCGTAATGACCATAACGAGTCCTAAATGCCGTCTTGTGCACATCGGCCTCTTTAACCCTCAGTTGATGATACCTCGACTGTAGATCTATTTTAGAAAATACCGACGCTCATCGCAGTTGGTTAAACAGATCATCAATCCTTGTCAGAGGGTACTTGTTCTTAATGGTCAGCTTATTTAGTTGTCTGTAATCGATGCACATTCTCATGGATCCATCCTTCTTTTTCACGAACAAGACTGGAGCTCCCGACGGAGACACACTAGGTTGGATGAACCCATGGTCTAGTAGCTCTTGAATTTGAGCCTTAAGCTCCACAAGCTCTTTCGGTGCCATCCTATAAGGGGCGATGGACACCGGAGCTGTACCAGGAATGACCTCAATCCCAAACTCCACTTCATATTCTGGAGGTAACCTAGGTAGCTCTTCAAGAAAGACATCTGAAAAATCCTTAACTGTTCTGATATCCTTTACTAAAAAGTCCCCAACATCTAAAACACTGATGTAGGCCAAGAACGCCTCATAACCTTAGCATACCAACTTCTCGACCCTTAACACTGAAATCACATTCGACAAATAGTTTTGGTGTTTCCTAATGACAACTACCTCATTTTCCTCCTCAATTCCCAGTATCATCCTTTTAGTGGCACAATCCAAACTCACTCGGTGTTTAACCAGCCAATCTATCCCCAATATTAGGTCAAAATCTCTGAAAGGCAATTCCATAAGATCAGCCAGAAAGACGACTCCTTGTATCTCTAAGGGAACATATTTAAACATCTTATTTACTCGGATAGACTGCCCTAACGGAATTAGTGCAGTAATCTCGCTCGAAGTACTCTCAACCATAACCCCCAGGTTTTAGTATAGTAATCTCGCTCGAAGTACTCTTAACCATAACCCCCAGGTTTTTAGAAATTGAGCAAGCAACATAGGAATGAGTAGATCCTTCTATCAATGCAATGTAGGGTACATTGTAATTAAAGAACATACCCACAATGAGGTTTGGAGCGTCTGCCTCCTCTAGGCAATGAGCAGCATACAGTAGAGCTGGCTGGCTCACCTCAGCCTAACCAACTCCTCGGCCTAGTGCTCTTTGACCACGGCCCATACTATTTCCACCTCTAGCCTACCCATGACCTCTCGATGGCTGCTGAATAACCCTTTGAGATGTATTACCAAAACCAGTAGCTGGCACCTGGTCGGTCCTCTGTAGACAATCTTTGATATGGTGCTCCATAGAATCGTACCTCAAACAAGCCCCAGTTCATTTCCAGCATTTGCCCTGATGACGTCTCCCACATTCAGTACAAAACTGCGGTCCAGTAGTAGCAGCAGGGGCCCTAAATCTAATTGGCACATCAGCTCTAGCCTTTTTCTTAGGCCCCTAAAATGAATTTGAGGGCCCAGCATCCCTCTTACCTCTGCCTTTCTCTCTATTTTGATGCTCAACGTGCTTTACTTCCTCGACAATCTTCACCTTATCAACTAGTACTACAAAATCTCGCTCCCTCTAAGGAGCTATCAAAACCCTTAAGCCATCCCTGAGGCCATCCTCAAAACAAATACAGCATTCGTATTCAATTGCCACCATCCCGTATGCACAGCAGCTCAATCGTAAAAATTCGGCCCCATATTCAGCCACTGTCCAATCTCCCTAAGTTAAATTCAGAAATTCCCTCCTACGTGCATCCACATGGATGGCACCCACATACTTAGCCTGGAAAGTAGTCTTGAAAAAATCTTAGGTCAATCAATCAGCTTGAGTGCCCTCTTTGACAGTAAGCCACCACTGGTAGGCCCCATCTCTCAATAGTGATACTTCACCCTTTAGTTTCTGTTTGGGGGTGCAGTCGAGGTCATCCATGATCCTCTCTGTGGCCTCAATCCAATATTCAATGACATTAGAGGCCACTCCAGCAATACCCTTGAATATCTCAGCCCTATTAGACTAGAGTCGTTTCGTAACCGACCCACGGCCCACAGTACCAATATAAGGCCCAGCGACCATCTTCGGAATCCTCAACATCGCTTCGCGCTGTGTGTCGTCCCTAGCAGCAAGATTTTGAGACCCTGTCTCAGTCATAGGTGAAGCCGGTGCCTCTTTAGCTTTCTCATTAGGTTGGGTCCAGATGACGAAGACCCAACCCGAGCACCTCCATGACCTCTGCCGCGGCTTCTTCCACAAGTACCTCTGATGCTCATTATCAAATGCGCTTAGTCTGCATTAATAGTTTTATGCCAGTCAGTTTATTGTTCCAGTGCTTATTACAGATATTTTATGAACAATATTATCTCAAAGTTTGTTTTCGCAGTTCGCATTCTTACTATGGTTTGTAGTTCACTCTAACAAGAAAGTTTTAGTATAGTTTTACTACCTAAAGTTGTCTCAATAATAACATTTCAATATAATCCTTTCAGTATAAACAATCAGAAGAGTTACAGGATCAGCACAGAGACTCGATTTACCACTCATTCAGCAAAATATTTCCAAATTATATCAATCACTTTAAACCATTTGAAACAATTCTATTAAAATTTCCATTTTTTTGCAAAAGCCCAAATCTATAACCGAGTTTTGCAACTTGACTTTGATACCTCTAAATGTAACACCCCAAACCCAGCCCAGACGTCACGACCGGATCTGGCAATGTCACATTGAAGTGTTTTTCAAAATCTAAAACTCGTTGTTTAAAAACCCCCTCTTTAACTAGACTCTTTGTATAGTTTGAAAAGTCGATTTAAAGTCTTATTGCTCATTGATAATGTGGGACTTGTACTTTTAAAGGTTGCTTTTATTAAAACGTTATTAATTTTGTAAACAGTTGTTATTCGCGAAATCTTTGAAAATGAGTTACGTATCTATGGTGGTTTTGAAAATGTTTGACTTTTTGAAAACTTGTGTTTTTCCTATGCTAGTAGTTGTAAATCACAAATAAATTTGAGTAAAATAAAAAAATTAAAAATAAACCTGAGAGGCCTTATTACATAATGAAAAGCCTGAATAAAACCATAATTATAATATTAAAAGATAGCCAAGTCGAGTGGCCACCACTGAGTCCTCCGTCGCATCGATTTGCACAGTTAATAGATGGGTGAGTTTACAAAAACTCAGTGTGCAATCCCATAATAGCAATCAATTAGATTAAAAACAATTTGGGTCTAAGCCCTTTCAGTCTTAGTCAGGGCCTTAGCCCATTTCGGTAACAGTAGCAGTCTGGGCATGAGCCCATTTCAGTAACAGTAAGAGTCTGGCCCTGAGCCCATTTCAGTAACAGTATCAATTGGGCCTAAGCCCATTACAATATCAGTACAGTATGCAATCAGAAAATCCTACCCAATCCGGTCTCTACACACCATCTCCGTACCAACCCTACATACCATATGGGGATAAAATCAACCCACCCATCCCTACACTCGACTTAGTACTGGTTGCGGCACTATAACAGTATTTGTAGCAGAGCTGCTAGTAATAGACTTATTGTAATATCTTGATTTTGGGCCTAGTCAGAATAGTGGTTTCGTGACCACAAAATCCAAGATAGAAATAATTATTTTACGATTATTTTGAGGTCTATGATATGACTGCATGATTGTGTGAAAATTTCGTGAAGAAATTTTATGCATAAAGTGCTTAAATTGAAATTAGAGACTAAATCGAATAATTTGCAAAACTTGCATTCTAGAAGTTTCTAGTATGAAATTGTTTTGAAATATTAATTAGGAGGTCTTAAATAGCAATTTTACCAATTTCTAAGTCTATGGACAAAAATTGGACATGGATGGAATTTTTGGAAAGTTTAGTAGTAAGGGCATTTTGGTCATTTAGGGGCAAAATGAATTAAAATACAAAATTAAAAGCCAATTTTGCTCATCTTCAACCCCATGGCTGAATATAGCAAGGGGAAACCATGGATAGGGTTTTTCAAGCTTCCAAGCTCGATTGTAAGTCCGTTCTAGCCTCGTTTTTAATGATTTTTACGTTTTTGGAGTCCCGGTAGCTCGATTTAGCTTATGCTAGCAATAATTTAACCTAGGGTTTATATTTGGAAAAATACCCATAGGTGAAATTTTTGTATTTTGGTGTTTTATGATAGAATATGAGGTTTTAAATTATGTTAGACAACTTGTGCTACTCGATTTTAAGCGAAAACTAGCAAAAGGGCTTAATCGGTAAAAATACCTAATAGTCATAAGTACATGTTAGAGTGAGAATTTGATGTTGCCATAGAAGGGAAAAATGATCAGCATGTCATAAAACATAAGAAAATAGGCTGAAGTTTAATTTACTAGCTTTGGGGAAAAAGTGTAAATATGTGAAAGTTTAGGGGCAAAACTGTAATTTTTCCAAAATATGATTTTTGGGTCAATTTTAATAATGTGAGTCCTAACTAGACTATATTTTAAATGATAGAGCAAGGAAAACTGAAATTCGGACTAAAATGGGGAAAATACCAAGTTGTGGACGAAATGGTAAAAGTAGCCATTTTCGCATACGAGGTAAGTTCATATGTAAATGTTGGTAACATAGTTATTATTTTAAATGTTTTTATGTTATTTAAATGATATGATAATTATTATGAAATATTATACTCGTGATAATTGTTTGATAATATGTCAAATTATGTGATATACTTGGAAAATGTGAAATACTACCGAGTATCGGTATCGACATTCCGTAGGAGATGGTTGGGACACATGATTGGGAAAAAGGTCCCGTTGAACATTAGGAATGGATTAGGATACAAGTGACATGTCACTAGGATATTTGGGCATCCGAACTCGTCGAGTTGAGTCCCAGTTCACTTATGGATGCGAATGTCCGAACTCATTGAGTTGAGTCCGAGTTTGAGAGATGTAACTGGCATCCGAGCTCGTTGAGTTGAGTCCCAGTTCACTTATGGATGCGAACTCCCGAGCTTGTTGAGTTGAGTCCGAGTTCACTTATGGGTGGGTTACATGGTAGCTTGGCTACATATGTAGCACTTATGTGCAAACTTTCCATGTATCCGAATTATATTCCGATGTGTTCAACGGGTAAAATTCTACTCAAGCGAAGGAATACTCAGATGAAAGGGACGTATTGGTAAGTGTTGTGAAATGAATACTTTGAACAGGTATGTACTTAACCCTCGCGTTGAAAACTCGATATAACAACAATATGGTAAGATGATAAATGAAAATGTGATATGGATGTCTCGGTGATGATTATGCAAATGATGTTTTATGTTTGCTTATATAGTTATGTTACTTGCTATTTGCATGTGAACTTACTAAGCATTTATGCTTACTCCCTCCTTTTCATTCCTTGTAGTGTTGACAAGCCAGCTCGGAAATCGGAAACGGTCGGAGGCACGCTCACACTATCCGTATACCATCTTGGCATAATGGCTTGTATATTTTGAGTATGGCATGTATAGCATTATAATCATTTTGGGTATATGGTCTTGTGATATGGTTATTGAGTGGTATGGAAATGCTTGGTAATGATTAGCAATTGGAATGGCTAATCATGATCGTATTTGGTGTTATGTATGCTAAATTGCTAGCTAATCCATGGAAACCATGAAATAGGTAAAATTTACCATAAAATAGATTCAGACAGCAGCAGTAACGTGAGTTTGAAAAATCACTAAAAACAGTAGAGATACAATTAGATGATGAATAATATATGGAATTGAAGAATTATGAGTCTATTTTCATATGGTTGGAACAAAACACGTATATGAGTTATATTTTATGAGATGTTTAATTTTTTGTGAAACAGGGCCAGAGCGATTTCTGGATCCCCTGTTCTGACTTTGGAAATTCACCATAAATTGTTAAAAGATAATTAGAAGTCATGATTTATATGTAAAGATTTCTTATTGAGTCTAGTTTTATTAGAAAGAAACGTCATAGTCATTGAAACTCTGTACAGGGAGATATCTGATTCGTAATACACAGAGGTCAGAGCAGTCAAACTCTGAAATAGGGGAGAATTTAACTAATAAACTGTACTAATTTACTCAACCAAAAATTCTATAAAAACATTAGTAAATATATATATATATGAGTTTAGTTTCAGGGAAAATTAACAGAATTGGATTTCGAGTTTTGTAACTCGAGATATGAATTTTTAAGCGACTATGACGCAGATTGTTAGCTTGACTGAAAATTTTAAAAATAAATTGTTTGAGCTGTTTAAGTAATGAATTAAGTCTATTAACACCTCGTGTTCGACTCCGGCAACGGTCTCGGGTATGGGGCGTTACACTTATAGCCTTTCAGTACACTTCCTCCAAAATCATATGTCCCACCCCATGCAATGCGACATAATATAAATGTATATACAATACAGATGGCATGCTCAAATAGTCATACATCACAAAAGGGTATATCAGTCATTCAAAAATGTAAGGGTCCAGGTACACTTACCAGCCCAACAGTAGGTCCATAGTCGTCTTGGGCAACCCGTGCAACCTGAACAGTCAATCAGTGATAATGAGCCTATGGCTCAAATTACGGGCCCATGTGGCCCCCACGCTCGTATGACCCACAAAGCTTAAAAATGGCTTTGGCCGTGTGGTTTACACAGCCTGGCCCAATATTTAGCACCCTTTTGTGCGATTTACTCGTGTGGGGCCCACAGGCCCATTGGGCCCACATAGCCCTATTCGGCCCAAAATGGCCCAATATCGTTTCAAACCATGAAAACGCTCATGGCATCACATCGACCCCACGACCATGTTTTGTTACATGACTTGCCACACGGGTGACCACATGCCCGTGTGGTGCCAACAGCCCATTGTTCGGCTTTTTGGCTTTTCAGCTTTTGCCGTTCCACATCTAATAGTAGTGTTACAAACCTGTTGTGATGTCGTAGCCGAACTACTTCTGAGATCGAGAACCTACGGTCAACCACAACCCCTTATTAGACTAAATCCATCGATAATCCAAACCACAATATCAAAAAGGATTCAATCGATTCACTGACACTTACGAATCCAACAATCGCAGAACCCCACAGACTTAACACCCACGTACTGCACCAAAACTTTCACCTTCATAAGAAACATTTGATCGACTAATAAGTATTTAAAATCCAATATGAAATACATCACACTTAAGGCACTCACCCCAAAAATGGATAGACCACTTGCAATGAGAGGGGTAATCGACCTAAGCTTCCACAATAGAATCCACACTCCTTGCATGATTTGGCAGATCATAAGTTGTTAGATGAAAAATGTACATTTGGCCCCAAAGATAAAGAAAACAAAAACTTGATAATAGAGCCAAAAGAAATTCAACTCGGAAAAGAAATAATAAAGCTATTGTAACACACATTTACCAATAAATCAATTGAATTTCGGCAACAGTCAATCAAGGAGATTCGGCCAAAGCAAGAAGGGCAAAAAGATTTGAAAGAGGGAGATATCGGTATTTGGCCCAGCAGAGAAAGGAAGAACGAAATTAGAAAAGAAGTATTCAGCTTCAGAGAAGAGGAGGAGAAGAAGAAAGAGGTACTCAGTCGAAATAATCGGCCTTCACTAATGTCAGATAATCGATTTGAAGAAAAGAAAAGATGAAGAGAAAAGGTCACTAAGGTATTCTACCAAAAAGAGAAATCAAGAGATTGAGAAATGTTTACAGGAGTATTCGACTAAAGCAAATAAAACAAAAGAAATGCAGCTGCCAACCCGATATATTGAGAATGAGGTCAACACTCTGTTAGCTGATACACAAATCGACACCCAAAATAGAACCAATTTCGGGACCCATTTACTATAGCCGAATTTTTGACCAAATGAACTCATCAGATTCGGTCAGCCTTCAATACACTAAACACCTCCCCAACATTTCTACACAACCGAAACACTAAGTGCTAGAGTTCAAACCCGGCATAACTCTCCTCTAAATTAGAACTTGCTCGATTTCCTCCTTAATTTCCTCCTGAAAACCCTCCTGCTCACTAACCCCAATAACTGAAAATCCCCCTTTTTACTCCCCAAATTCAACTAAAAACAACCCTATTCAAACTCCTCGGTGTTTCTATCAAACACAACTTCCTCCCATGGCCAACAGTAAAAATAATCTCCATTTGCGCAAGTAAGGATTCGAACCTCAAACCACTAACACACTCCACACGCGACTATCCACTAGACCAACAGGCCCATTCTGTCATGTTTTTACCAAAATAAACTTATAACCCTACTGGCCAATGATAAGAGTTTTATCACTAAAAAGTAATATTTTTCTGGAAGCCAAGGCTTGAACACATGACTTCCCAGACACTTCCAGAGCACAAAAACACTAAGCCAGACATACTTTCACGTCACAAACACACAGAAAAATTTTTATAAGGGATTTAGGGATATGGGGCGTTACACAAAAAACCATTGAATTAAAATGTTAGAATAATGAAATTATTTAAATTGAATCTGATGAGTCGAATGAATTGCCTATTGTGATATCGTCGATGTTAGCTCAAAAATATGTGAGAAAAGGTTGTGAAGCTTACCTTGCGTATGTATTGGATACAGAAGTGTCTGAGTTGAAGATTGAATCAGTACCAGTAGTTTGTGAATATCTGGATGTGTTTCCAAAGGAATTGCCTGAGTTGCCACTGATCAGAGAAGTTGAGTTCGTTATTGAATTAGTGCCAGAAACATCATCGATATCGATAGCTCCGTACAGAATGGCTCGGACAGAATTGAAAGAGTTGAAATCTCAGTTGCAAGAGTTAACAGTTAGAGGTTTTGCATGACCTAGTTTTTCACCCTGAGGTGCACCAGTGTTGTTTGTAAAGAAGGAAGATGGATTGATGAGACTGTGTATTGACTACCGTCAGCTCAATAAGGTTATGATTAAGAATAAATATCCTTTTCCAAGAATTGATGATTTGTTTGATCAATTGAATGGAGCAACAGAATTTTTGAAGATTGATTTGAGATCTGGCTATTATCAGCTGTGAGTTAAAGATTCAGATATGCCGAAAATTACGTTCAGAACAAGGTACGAACATTATGAATTTCTTGTTATGTCATTCGGATTAACTAACACTCCTACAATTTTTACGGATTTGATTAATTGAATATTTAAACCGTATTTGGATAGATTTGTTGTATTATTTATTGACGACATTCTGATCTATTCCCGAAATGAGTCTGAGCATGTTGAACATTTAAGAATCATATTACAAACATTGAGAGACAAGCAAATGTTTGCTAAATTCAGCAAATGTGAGTTTTCCCTCCGAAAAGTTAGATTTTTGGGGCATATTATTTCGGCAGAAGGTATACGAGTTGATCCGAGCAAAATTTCAGTAGTTGTTGATTGGAAACCACCAAGAAGTCAGAAGCTTTCTGGGATTAATTGGTATTATCAATGTTTTGTATAAGGATTCTCGATAATTGATACATCGATGACTAGATTTCTATAGAAATATGTGAAGTTTGAGTGGTCCAAGAAATGTCAACAGAGTTTTGAACAGTTGAAAGTAATGTTAACTGAGGCATCAGTTTTAGTTCAGCCTGGGTCAGGTAAAGAGTTTGTGATCTATAATGACGTGTCATTGACCGGTTTGGGTTGTGTTTTTATGTAAGAGGGAAAAGTGATAGCTTACGCTTCCAGACAGTTGAAATCGCATAAAAAGAATTATCCGATACACGATTTAGCGTTGGCCGCTATTGTTTTCATATTGAAAATTTGGTGACATTATTTATACAGTGAAAAGTGTCATATCTTTATCGATCATAAAAGCTTGAAGTATGTAATGACTCAAAAAGATTTGAATATGCATCAACGAAGATGGCTCGAGCTGTTGAAAGATTATGAGTTAGTGATTGATTATCATCTGGGGAAAGCAAATGTAGTCGCAGATGCTTTGAGTAGAAAATCTTTGTTTGTGTTGCGAGCGACGAATACGCAATTAACTTTGTCTGATGATGGTACGATTTTAGCTGAGTTAAAAGCTAAACCATTATTTCTTCAACAAACTTGTGAAGTTCAAAAGTGTGATAATGAATTGCAAGCTAAAAGAATATAGTGCGAGTCGACTACTGATTCAAAGTATCAGATCGGATCGATGATTGTTTGATGTTCTGAAATAGAATTTGTGTACTGAGAAATTTTGAGCTTATTTAGAAAATTCTACACGAAGCAAAACACAGTGGTTGTTTATCTATTCATCTGGGAAGTACTAAAATGTTCAATGATTTGAAACAATTGTATTAGTGGTCGGGCATGAAACAAGACATTTTATAGTTTTTGTCGAAATTCTTAGTATGTCAACAAGTTAAAGCCGAACATCAAGTGCCTTCTGGATTGCTACAACCAGTAATGATACCAGAATGGAAATAGGATAGAGTTACGATGGATTTTGTATGGGGATTACCCTTGTCTCTAAAAAAGAAAGATGTTGTTTGGGTTGTCGTTGATCCACTGAAAAAGTCTGCACATTTCATTCTAGTACGTACAAACTATTCACTTGATAGATTAGCTGAGTTGTACATCTCTAAATTGTTAGATTACATGGGGTGCCAGTTTTTATTATTTTGGATAGAGATTCGAGGTTTTCATCGAGATTTTGGAAGAAATTGCAAGAATCTTTAGGTACGCAGTTGAACTTTAGTACTACTTTTCATCCTCAAACTGATGGTCAATCTAAGAGAGTGATACAGATTCTCGAAGATATGCTTCGTTGTTGTTTTAGAGTTTGAAGGCAATTGGGAGAAATATCTACCGTTAGTTGAATTCGCGTATAACAATAGTTTCCAATCAAGTTGAAAGATGGCACCGTATGAAGCTTTGTATGGTCACAAATGTAGAACTCTGTTGTATTGGACCGAGCTTAGTGAAAAACTGATTCACGGGGTTGATTTGGTTAGAGAGAATGAAGATAAAGTGAAAGTAATTCCTGATAGTTTGAAAGCAATTTCAAATCAATAGAAATCTTATGTTGATTTGAAACGTAAAGCCATTGAATTTTAGATTGGTGAAAAAATATTCTTGAAAGCATCTCTGTGGAAGAAGATTATTATATTTGGTTGCAAATGAAAACTGAGTCCGCGATTTATCGGGCTGTATGAGATTATCGAAAGAATAAGGCCAGTAGCATATCGACTAGCTTTACCATTAGAGTTAGAAAAGATTCACAATGTATTCCATGTTTTGATGTTGCATTGATATAGATCAGATCTGTCACAAGTAATTTCTCCAGTAGAGATTGAAATTCAACATGATATGACGTATAGTGAGAAACCGATTAGAATTTTAGCTCGAGAGGTTAAAGAGTTTAAAAATAAGAGCATAGATTTGGTGAAGGTTTTGTGGCAATGTCACGGGATTAAAGAGGCTACGTAGGAACCCAAGGAAGCTATGAGGAAACAATACCCTAACCTCTTTTCTGCTAAGATTTTTTAGGATGAAAATTCCTTAAAGGTGGAAGAGTTGTAACATCCCGTTTTTAGTTAAATTAGAACAGTGGTTTTGAAACCACAAAAATGAAGTTGAAATATTTATTTTTCTTATTGTTTTAATGTCTACATCATGATAGTATGATTGTGTGAAAATGTCATTAAGAAATTTTATCGTTTGAATGGTCAATTTGATAAAAAGGACTAAATTGCGTAAAGTGTAAAACTTGCGTTCTATTAGCTAAAGGTTTCTAATAGCTATGGGATATTAAAGTGGAGGTTCTTATGTAGTAATTAGATCATTTTTATATTGGGCGGACATTTATGGGCATAAAATGGATGTTATTAATCGTTATGTAACAAGGTTATTTTAGTAAATCATAAATACATGTTAATAAAATAATTAAACAACAAACGGTCATCATCTTTTATGTTCTTCTCCAGCTGGATTCTAGGGCTTGAGAAGCCATTTTTATGCTTTCAAGTTTTGGTAACTTCATTTCTTGCAATTTGGTATGATTTTTGTCCCGTTTTTAATGGTTTGTATGTTATTAAGATCGTTGCAGCTTAATCTAGATAGCCCAGGGACTAATTTGCAAAATTTTAAAAGGTTTAGGGTTTTTTCGTTGATGAATATATGTTTATTTTGATGTTTGATGATATAAAATGTATGCTTGTTGTTAGATAAACAACATTTGTAAAGTGATTTTTGACAAAATTGTCATTTAGGGATTTAATTGAGAAACGTTAAAATTTTGTGGTTAAATTGTGAAATAAATGAAAAATATGGGCTGTTGGGGACTTAATTGAAATTCAGCTAGTATGGGTATAAATTGAATTTCATGAATTTGTATTTTTATGAGATAGGGACTAAATTGTAAATATATTAAAATATTAGAGGAAAAAGTGTAAAGTTTCCTTAATGTGTATTTTGGACTAAATTTAATACAATGATAACTAAATAAGTTTATTTTGGTTACATTTAGATCAAGAAAAGCGAAATTTGGATTTTGATCAAGGCAAAAACAAAGTATTGGACTAATCGACTTATTTCGCTGTTTTTGCAATTGAGGTAAGTTCGTATGTTAATAAGCATTATTATAATTGTGTTTTAAATACTTTAATATTGAATATATTGTGTATACGACACTGTGGATATGTTTGACGATAAATTCTCAACGAGAAATCCCGGTGAACCTTGGGAATAGATTAGGATACGAATGACATGTCATTAGAGATTATGTGATTTGGGTGCTGGTCCGTACGTCCAACCGATGGCTGAGTTATCCGGCATGTGTTGCGGATACTCATTAGCTTGTGTGAGCAGTACTATGTAGATTCGTCATGATCGTTAGCTTGTGTGGGCAGACCTGTTGATATCTCGAGAGTGAGCATTATATGTCATATGAGATCAAGACAGCTTCGGCTATGTATGTGGCACTTAGGGTGCAAGATTCCCGAGTATCTGATAGTAGTTTGAATGGTTCAACGGTATATTGAATATATGAAATGGTGAGAAATAGATACGTATCAGTACAGCTATGTACGGAAACTATACGATCATTGAAACTACGAAAGTTGTGAGATTTAGATAAATTATGTGATTGAATATATGATGACCTTAAAATTTACATGATTTTTTAGTATATTATGTTATATTACTTGAATGGTGATTAAATGGTTAGTTTTACTTATTAACTATACGAGCTTAATAAGCTTTATAGCTTACTTTGTTTACTTTTCCATGTTTTATAGTGAATTCTAAAGCTAGCTTGGATTGGGAATCGTCGGAGATTGCATCACACTATCGAGCTTATACTTTTTTACTTTTGAGCTTATGTTTTGGTTATATGGCATGTATAGGAATTATGGTCAATATGATCTTTATGTTGATAGTGAATTTATCTATTTAAATTGGCTTGTAAATGTTAAGTTTTTGGTTTTGTGTATAGCTGTGTGAGTTGGCTTATTTTGGTATATTTGGTGATGTATATATATGTGCATATGGCATTTGCTATTGGAACGACAGAAATGTGCAAGTGTACACAATTGCAACAAGTAATAAAGTGACAAGTAAATGTCGAGTTATCGTACCCACAGGGACTACGAAGAGAATTATTTATGAATGCAATTTAAAACACTTTGGTGAAGAATAATATTTTGTTGAAAAGGGTGACTAAAAACTAAGATTTTAAACTAAGTAGCTAAAGAAATAAATCTCAAATGCACAATTTCAAAATATTATTTAATCAAGATGACATAATTGTGTTGATTTAATTACATTTCTTTAACTTAGAATTATTAAGCTCATGTTTATGCTGTTACGAATAAATTCATAGCAACTCGGTAATTTGCAAACTTATGAACATATTCACCTACACAAATCCATTCATCTCTTAACATATCCCTATGTTAATTCAAACGATTAAACAGATTTTGATAAGCAAACATGTTATGGTACATACATACACATTAAGTTGAACTAGTCTCTTGCATATCCCTATGTCAATTCAAACGATTAATAAAATCTAAAGAGCATATAAAAGACTACGTGAGGTAACAAGGTATTCTTACCTTGAAGCAGTTTAATCACAATAATCTTGCAAGTTATGCAAGGCAAGTGTATCGCCAGATACATTGCTAATTTAACCTTCAGCTACCTTAGAAGAATAAACATGCACTGATTAAGTATTGTGTCCATTAATTACAATTTCAATCTGTTTAAATAATTAATTCATTAGCTACCTCACAATCATAATGCAAGAATAACTTAGGCATGATTTTACTTCATCAAGCATTTTACCGAGGCCTATAACAGTATAAACATAATTTTAATAATTTAAGCAGATGAAATGCAATCAAACCAACAGGAAATAAATTCAAGCTAAACTGATTAAATTAACCATTCCAAAAACATAAATATTCATAGATATGTTCATCATAACAACAACAAAAATTAAAGAGATAGGGAACAAGAATCAAATCTGGTGTTTTTCCGAGGCTTTGAAAAAGTTGCTCCGTTCTTCATTCTTTGTTGTCCTTGCCAATCAAGTCTTCTATGAACACTCAATTGCTGCTCCAAAATGGCTGAAGAGGAACCCTTTTCCAATGGGAGAAATCAGCACAAGAGCAAGGGACTTGAAATGGAAAAATGAGAGGACAAAGTGAGAGAGGAGAGAAAAGATGTGAATGAATTGAGGTGTGCTTTGAATGATCAGCCAAGGGGGATTTTTATAGCTGAATGTGATAGCTAAAATTTGCTAAAAATATCAGCCAAAGAGCCACCCCTTGGCCGGCCATCTATGTGGCAAAGTTGATGCCTTCAACTTTGATAAATATGGCTTGGGGCAAATCCATAAAGCCACCAATTATGGAGGGGCTTGAATGCAACTTTGACAAGTCTTCAAGGGCTTCTTCGCAAGCTTAATTAATCAGATAATAAGCTGATTTGGGTCAACATATGGACGATTTTGGGTCCTTGGCCAGTTCAGTTCAATCGGTTCGATTCAACTGGACCACTTTTTCCATAATTAACTAATAATAATTTATTTAGCCCAAATTTAATTGGGTATAAATTAAAATTAATTATATTATGAATTAATACACATAACTGGACCGTCTTAGGCTGGTAATTAATTCATCTCGATACTTCAAATCTTCTCAGTTTTGTGCTTATTTCAGTGTTTGCCGAGCCATTTTTCGCCCTTTGTGCAAATCTATCGAAAATAACCAAAATTTATCAATAATAATTATAAAATTAACTAAATTTCAACATGTTCATATTTAAGAGCAGTTTAATTATTTTATAATAATTAATTATTTTTCGACAAGAATTTAACTAAATTCGCATGAATTTAAGTTAAAAAGGGTATGAAAAAGTGTATAAATTTTTGTATTTCCACACCCCCAAACTTAATTCATTGCTCGTCTTGAGTAATGCACAAATTTCAAAAATAATTTCTAGGAAACACCTTTGAAAAATTCCTTCAGAATAACATTTTTCTCAAAATTATGAATTTAATATACTTATGCTCAAAGACAAGAAAGTTATGCTACTTAAGTATACATATCGTTCAAATTAATATCAGCAACTATTATGATAGCAAAAATCAGACTAAATACTTCCTAATAAAATCATGTTAAAACTTACCAATGTAATTTTATTCCCTTTATTCAAGATTAAGCTGCAATCATCAAGTTTAACTTATGTCTTCATATGTTGTATGTAGCAATTTCTCTCCACTAATGTAGGTAGCATTGGAACTTTTGAATAAATAAGTCTTTAACAAGGTTGTAACGTGGCTGCGCTTAAGGGTAGGTAAAAGATAGATAAATTTAGGCTTTTAAACCCTAGACTCAGCTTGCATCGGACCTTCAAAATAATTACCTTCAATACATCAACTTTTTTTGCTTTCACATGCTCTTTTGTACATATTTTTTTAAGAACTCATGCTCTCTCTCTTCTTCTTTTTTTCGAATTCGAGCATTTTGCTGAATTTACTACAATTTTAGAGCATTCGATACTTCTTTTCAACTCCCCCAAACTTATTTTTTAAAGAATACTTTGAATAGTACTGAGTCTGGTGTTTGGGACAATTTTAAGATAGTTAAGAGAGAAGTGATGGCTAAATTTGCAAGGGTTCAAATAAAATTAGGCCATATAGTCTCAAAGTTGGGTTTCAAAGGATAAAAATTTCATCATGGTTGGCTTGAAAGGCTCAAACAGTCCAAACAAAAGTTGGCTAAATCATTTTCAATGTTCCATACTTCCTAGGATTTTGCTTCAAGAAACTACTAAGTCAATTCTAAAGACTTAAACTTTCTTGCACGCCTAACTTTCGTAAGGAACTAAAATTTCTTGCACGCCTAACTTTCGTAAGGAACTAAAAATTTATGGTACGATTTGCATGCTTTATTAAAAATACATTCATATCATTATTAAGCTAACATAATAATTTATTGAAATAATAGAACTTTATTTATACTAAAGTTTAGCATATTTAACAAAATTTCCAATTATTGAACAAAATATATCCTAATCATAATTAAAAGAAAAATTTATTTTGAGTGGAAATAATTCAAATTCAATTTTTCGGTCCCCCTACTTAAGATGAACAATGTCCTCATTGCGTAAACTGAATAGATACTATACACCAGGTAGGATTCTAGAAAAGAGGAGGTGAGTCAAATTGACTGCTTAAGTGCCAAGCTCTCTCTAGATCCAATCCTAGACATGTATATACCTATTGCCACACTTTATACTTTGCGACTTGTTTAAATTTTATTTATGATTTTCCTCTCTTATTATGCGAAAATAAAAATTCCTAATTAAACTTAATCCTAAATTGGCCTAAGAACAGAAATAAAATAAAGTCAAGATCCCTCATTTCATTTATTTGCAGACCCTTCCGAATTTGAATCATCTTTTGCTCCATCATTATTGCCTTTGCATGAATCGCTTCGCTTCTTCTTCGATAATGGACTCTATGGTTCAAATATAAACTCTAGAAATTCAGGCACAAAAATAAATAGGTCATTGTAAATTTTCTTAAGAGCACTTCTCATCGAGTCATCCCTTGTTTTTTAGTATCTCTAGTAAGCTTGTTGCTGCCATTGCATATGCTGCATTATGTCCATCAACTTTGACAGCTCATCTCGAAGATCTAGGCTAGGCGGTTGAGCTCTGAACATTGAAGTTTCACCATTAGGTTCAACTTTTGGTTCTAGTGGTTCTACCTTGTCAGGGACTTCAGCCGATTGCATTAGTTCGACCTCTATTGGATCTTCTTCCTCTTTTTCGGGATCCTCACTTTCTTCAATTCGCTGTTGTAGTATAGAATCTCCAGCTATTCAATAGAGGTCCCAATCTGTGATTGTGCCCTGGTTATAGCTTGTCTTCTTTATGTTTGCAAGAATTTTAGCTTTCAAGCACAAAATTGTTATCGTAAAGGGAAAGTAGGCTAGGCCAGAATGTCTCATGGCACAATTTCACATCTCTCTCAGGATGATTTTTCCCACATCAATGGTCTTTCCAGTTAAAATTGAGTATAATAAGACCATTCACTCTAATGAAATTATAGTCCCATGTGAGCTAAGCATAAGGCTGAAACAGATGAAATATAACCATACCTTTGCAAGTGGTGTCAGATATTCTCTTCGACAAGTGTATATTCCTTGCTTTGACACAATCCACCTAAAACCTAGAACTATAAGTTCCTCAAGAATTCCTTGCAAATTTTCAGGCTTTATATTGCTCATCAAGGAAGAATAATCATCATTTTTGAAATTAGGCAATTCAAAGAACTCATTAATAGTGTTTGAAGTTATTGGTACCTTGATTCCACGAACTAGAACTTCTGTCAACTCGCTTGAGGTTAAATTCGCATAGAATTCGCGAACTACTTCCTCATCCACACTAGGTCTCTTCTCACAAAACAATTCCCAATTGAAGGTTTTAGCAACTTGGCGAATACGTGCCATAAAATCTTTGTAGTTGCTCTCTTTCAATGTAAAGCCTGTCTCTGGATGCATCTGTTGATTTTTGAAGATACTCTCGTATCTTGCTTTGGCTTCTTCACAATGGAACTTGTTTTGTGTTTCATCAATTTGGGCGCTGGCACAAGTTCTCTTGTGAGGCATGATTAACCTGAACATAAGATGGAAACAAATATTTTCTCAAAAATTTAATTAATAAAAATTATTAATGATTCAATAAATTGAAAAATTAAATATTTGAATAAAATTAAAATTTAGAAGAAAAAATTGCCTTACCACACTTTTTATAAAATTAAGAACTTCTAAAAATAATTAATAAACAAAAGAGGTCAATTTAAGGTAGGTTTGGGGGTTTATCGGCTAAAAATAGGGCGTTGGTGGTGTGCTGTACGGATGGGCGTGCGGCGATGAGGCTTGGCATGGGTAGTTATGCGTGCTAAGGCTACAACACCAAATAGCAATAGCTTAGGCGCGCGCGAGCTGGGGCTGAAGAGAGCGCGAGGTGCGCTGATCCTTGTGAGATAGCTTGTCGAGTGGCACCAAGGAGTAGCTGCTGGACACACAGAGGAAGCAAGTGTGCGCGGGGTGAGCTGCTGGCCGAATGGTTGGGTGCTGTTGTGGCTAGGGGCTTGCGGCACTTAGGGGATTTGGTGCTTTGGGATTTTGGGTGATGAATGATGAAGAATGTGGTATTTATAATGAAGGGAATAGGACTTAAAGTAGAATTCTTAGAACAATTAAATTATTCTAAGTTCTAATCCTAAATAAAGCTAACAAAAATTAATAATTAATAAAATACATATTAAATTATTAATGCTATTAATATATTTAAAAATGAAATAAACTAATCCTAATTCTATGATAAATTGATAAAAACTAATATATAATTTATAATAGATATAATTACATATTAAAGATTATCTTCTTATTATTATTTGAAAAAAAACTTATCAAATAAAATATGATTAAATTAACACTAATCCTAACTCTATATAAAGTTGATAATAATTAATATATATTATAATGGATATAATTATGTAACACCCCGAACCCGAGGCCGTCGCCGGAGTCGAACACGAGGTGTTAACAGACTTCAAACCACTAAAAAAAATTTCCCAGGCAAGCTGCCAGTCTGCATACTAGTCGCTTTAAAAATTATATCTTGAGTTCTGAAACTTGAAATCCAGTTCCGTAAATTTTCCCTGAAACTAGACTCATATTCCCATCTACATATTTTTTCCTAGAATTTTTGGTCGGGCCAATTAGTACAGTTTATTAGTAAAAGTCTCCCATGTTACAGGGATCGACTACACTGACCTTTGCGCATTACGACTTGGATATCTCCCTGCACAGAGCTTCAATACTGATGCCGTTTGTTTCTATAGATACTAGACTCAGAGAGAAATCTATACATATATGGCATGACTCCTAATTATATCTGGTTAATTTATAATGAATTTCCAAAGTCGAAACAGGGAATCCAGAAACCGTTCTGGCCCTGTCTCACGAGAACCTGAATATCTCTTAACATACTGTCCATATGATCGTTTAGTTACTTTCCTATGAAAATAGATTCATCAAGGTTCGTTTACATAATTTATTCGTTATTTAATTCCAATCCTACTATTTTTAGTGATTTTCCCAAATCTACATCACTGCTGCTGCCAGCATCTGCCTTTAAGGTAGACTTTACCTATTTCATAGTTTCCATGATTCAACTAGCCCTTTTAGCATAAATAGCACAAATTATGATAGTGATTAACCATTCCATACCAAATGATTATAACATTATGCTCAAACATATATAAGCCATTTTCGCATGGCTATACACATTAACCAAAATATTCTTCCGCCACTAGTCTATTTTATACATGCCATAAGACAATCCGAAACATAGCAGTACCAAACAGTGGATAGTGATAGTGTGACTAGTTGCTGACGATCCCCGAGCCTGTAGCTTCGCAATGAGATCTATAAAACAGAGGAAACAGAGTAAACGGAGTAAGCATTACAATGCTTAGTAAGTTTTAAGCAGTGTCAACAGATAACAATCAAATTATAACATAGTTGTTCGTATTTTTATTTCACTCTTCCTTCGGGCATACCATCCCTTTACCGAATATGCACATCTCATCATATACAATAGGCAGATAAACTTTCACATAAAAGTGAGCTCATGTGACATAGATATATCGTATGATTTCACATCACCTCTCACACTGATCCGATGTCACATAATCATAGGAATAGTCTCATAGATTGCTCTCGTATGCATCACATAACTACCTTATGATTTAGTGCAAATCAAGCTCACATATAAACTTGGAGTACATACCTGTTTAACCTTTCGCATTGAATATATTTATAAGCAATTCTTATTACGAAGTCTTACCCGGACATAATCTCCACACGAAGTTATCGGGTCTTACCCGGACAAAATCCCCACACGTAGTCATCGGGTCTTTAGAGCTCGGATATAGTACAAGCACGAAGCTTAAGGACATTAATCAGTGATAATATTCTCGCATAAAGCCTGCGGGGTTTTAACCCGGATATAGTACTGACACAAATGCCCTTCGGGACTTATCACATTTATGCACTTTCACATCCATCACGTTGGCCACTTGGCCCTGTCACATATATACACTTTCACATTCACACATCGGCCATTAGGCCTTATCACATATATGCACTTTCACATTCATCACATCGGCCATTAGGCCTTATTACATATATACACTTTCACATTCATCACATCGGCTATTAGGCCTTATCACATATATACACTTTCACATTCATCACATCGGCTATTAGGCCTTATCACACATATACTTTCACATTCATCACATCGGCTATTAGGCCTTATCACACATATACACTTTCACATTCATCACATCGGCCATTAGGCCTTACTATCATTTCATATTCGAATACTCATAAACTTACAATATCACGATTTAGAATTCAAGTATGGGTTTAATCAATAGCTTATGAGCAACTAAAACAAGTTTATCAAGGTTCACAACATAATCTCAAATTCAGCACAAGCTGTTTTTCCTGAGCAATAGTCACTAAATTATTTATAACTGGAGCTACAAAACTCCAAATCACTTTCCGTTAATTTTTCCTGAATATAGACTCGTATATATTCCATCCATAAAATTTACAGAATTTTAGGTTTGTCCAATCAATACCAGATTTTTCTTAAAGTTTCCCCTGTTTCACTGTTTGACTAATCTGACCACTCTTCACTAAGAATCAAATTTCTGATTTTACAGAATTCAAAATGTGTTGTATTTGATTTCATTTGAAACTAGACTCATTAAGGAGTCTAAGCATATAAATTTTATCTTATAACCATTTTTTAAAAATTTATAATGATTTTCTAAACACCGAACAGGGGATTTCGGAGTCATTCTGACACCGTCTCACACAACTTTATATATCTCATTATCGGAAATTCCTTTGCTTACACGGTTTCTTTTATAAGAAACTAGACTCATTAAGCTTTAATTTCATGTATCATTCAGCCTCTAATTCAAATCCATAAATTTATGGTGATTTTCTAAAGTCACGTTACTGCTGCTGTCCTAAGCAGACTATTTCAAATTACCCTTGAATTCCCAAGCTCAAACACTTAAGAACTTACCATTTGAGCTTAGAACATATCATGGCCACATCATATCTTATTAAATCAACTCATCATGTCCTATTATAATTGAATTTACTCAACGTTTAATCGCTTAAAACTTACCTCGGATGGGGTCGAACAATTTCGGCGGCTATTCGATGACCTTCGATTTTCCCTTGTTGGACGCCTCTCCTTTAGAGTCTTGAGCTTAAACAAATAAATTAACTCATTTAACCGCTTTGCTACATATATTGGTATCCACATTTTAATGATTTTATGACATACGAAACGACATGGTAAAATTTTCATCTTGCTACTTTATGTTCTTAGCTATTCGGCTAATAACCTCATGCAATTACCATACTATCAATAATCTAATCACACATGCATATGCATACTTGGACATTCGGTAATCACCTTTGCTAATTTTAAACTCAACATCACATAAGCTCCCAAGTGATGGCCGAATGCTTCATTTGTTACCCAACTAACCATTCAACAACCTCAACCTCATTACCACCCTTTTATGCCTAATTATCTAAGTCAAGATAAGATCATCAACATGCCTAACTATAGCCGAATGTGCAACATTAATCTATCATTTCCATTTCATTTAACACTTAACATTTACCACATATCGATTCACCAAACTCTCCATCTATTCATGCTCTCATATTCGGTCACCCATACCCATACCCATACTAACCATATAACTAATTAATCCTAGGGTTAAACACAAGTGCAATATTGAAGCACCATGGCCGAACCTTCATGAAGTTGCTAAGACCCCTCATTTCTACTCCTCACACACTCTCACATCCAAACCTTTTTATTAAACACTCAAGCTCAATCATCTTCATGCCTCATCACCACAACATCAAAACACCAACCAAGAAAGACAACACCCATGGCCGAATATCATCTCCATCACATAGCAAGATTTAGACCATGGGCTAGGTAGAACTCAAACTAACAACTAAAACATGCATGCATCTCATGGAACATCATTAAACATACCTTAGCCTAGTTACATGCATGGCCGAATCTCTTCAACCTTTCTTCTTCCTTCCTCCTTCAAATTTTCGGCCAAGGTGTTAAAGGATGAACACCCTTTCTTTTTTTTTTCTTTTCTTTGTCTAGTTACGGCAAATGGGGGGGGATGGATGAGACAACTTTGTTTTCATCACCCCTCCCTTTTCATTACTTAATTACTAACCCTTTATTTATTCTTTCTAACATAACACACTAAGCCAACATGTTCCCAACATGTTTCCACCCATAGCATGGCCTGTAACACCCCGAACCCGAGACCGTCACCGGAGTCGAACACGAGGTGTTAACAGACTTTTAAAAAAAAAAATTCCAGACACTGCCAATCTGCGTAATAGTCACTTTAAAAATCATATCTTGAGTTCAGAAACTCGGAATCCAGTTCCGTAAATTTTCCCTGAAACTAGACTCATATGTCCATCTACATATTTTTTTCTAGAATTTTTGGTCGGGCCAATTAGTACAGTTTATTAGTCAAAGTCTCCCATGTTACAGGGATCAACTACCCTGACCTTTGCGCATTACGACTTGGATATCTCCCTGTACAGGGCTTCAATACTGATTCCGTTTGTTTATATAGAAACTAGACTCAGAGAGGAATCTATACATATATGACTTGACTCCTAATTGTCTCTGGTTAATTTATAATGAATTTCCAAATTCGGAACAGGAAATCCAGAAACCGTTCTGGCCCTGTCTCACAAGAACCTGAATATCTCTTAACATACTGTCCGTATGATTGTTTTGTTACTTTCCTATGAAAATAGATTCATCAAGGTTCATTTACATAATTTATTCACTATTTAATTCCATTCCTGCTATTTTTAGTGATTTTCCAAATCTACATCACTGCTGCTGTCAGCATCTGCCTTTAAGGTAGACTTTACCTATTTTATAGTTTCCATGATTCAACTAGCCCTTTTAGCATAAATAGCACAATTTATGATAGTGATTAACCATTCCCATGGCCAATCCTTGTCAAGCATATCCACACCAAATGATTATAACATTATACTCAAACATATATAAGCCATTTTCGCATGGCTAACCAAAATTATACAAGTCCAAAGGGTCCATGACCCACAACAAACGGGTAGTCCTATACATGCCATTTCGAAGTTCAACCAAAATTGTACCAAAAGGGGGCTTTGATAGTGTGGGCGACTTTGACTTCAAGATCCCGAGTCCGATAGCTGGAGAACCAAATCTATAAAACAGAGGAGCAATGAAACGGAGTAAGCAATTTATGCTTAGTAAGTTTTGAGCAAGGAATTCCAGCACAACAAAAGTATAGCATTCATATAGCTAAACGGATAATTTCATATGCACAAATTTTCGATATCATACTTGCTTCACATTACCAACCCTTATGTACATACACAAAAGATCAACTTAGCCAAAGGCCGGTAGCTCGTTTATCAACTGAGCGAATACTTATTTGTAAGGGCTCAACTAAATTCAAGCACATACGAAACATACCTCAATGTTGGGATGTTTCTAGAGTATTAACTGAAATTTTTACAGCAAGATCATTCATTCCCAAATCACGTACCTTCGGAATTTAACCGGATATAGCTCCTCGTTCAAATGCCTTCGGGACATAGCCCGGTTTTAGTAACTCGCACAAATGCCTTCGGGACTTAACCTGGATTTAGTAACTCGCACAAATGCCTTCGGGACTTAACCCGGATTTAGTAACTCGCACCAATGCCTTCGGGCTTAGCCCGGAATTAGTATCTCGCACAAATGCCTTCGGATCTTAGTCCGGATATGGTCGCTTAGCACAAAGCCTTTGGGACTTAGCCCGGACATCATTCAAATAACCATGCACATTTAACAATAAATCATGGCACATTCGTATTTCATTTTCGTTAGCAAAACTCAAACACAAGACACTTATCATTCTTGTAATTTCGGCTCAATAGCCACACACAAAGAGCATGATTTTGATTTGCTTAAAACATGATCTAATCAAATCTTAATTTAAGCTCTCTTACTCAAGAACTTACCTCGGATGTTGTCGAATGATTCCGATAGCTATTCGACCACTTTTTCCTTCCCTTTATCGGATTTAGATCCCCTTTGCTCTTGAGCTTAATTAAACAAATAAATTGATTTAATCATTTGAGCATCGAAAAGAGGAACACAAGGCACTTAGCCCATATTTATACATTAGACATTAAAGTCACATATGTACGGAATCATGAATCAAACTCAACATTTTAGCTAATTTTTCCCCCTTGGCCGAATATGCATGTCTATTTTGGGGCCGATTTCAACACTTAATACATTCTACAAGTATGGTCACTTGTATTGACTAAACACCCTTTTGTTTCAAGTTCAAAACTTGGCTAATACACACATATATACACTAGTAAAGCATCCTCTCCCTTTCCATCAATTTAACACATGCATTACTCATTAATATACAAAAATTATATTTGGCCTTAGCACACAACTTGCTAGCCGATTCTTCTCCATTTAGCAACCAATGCACATATGTGCTCACTCAAAAATGCTAAAAAGAAGATTCAAGAATCATCAATCCACCATCACATGCATCATTACAAAGCTTTACACTTAGCATGCAAATGACATCAACACAAATCCACCTTAGCCGAAACTTAACTCATCTTCATGCCTCATCACCACAACATCAAACATCAACCAAGAATGATGCATCCATGGCCGAGTGTCATTTCCATCACATAGCAAGATTTAGACCATGGGCTAGGTAGAACTCAAGCTAACAACTAAAATATGCATGCATCTCATGGAACATCACCAAACATACCTTAGCCTAGTCACATGCATGGCCGAACCTCTTCAACCTTTCTTCTTCCTTCCTCCTTAAAATTTTTGGCCAAAGATGAACCAAAGGATGAGCACTTTTTTTTTTGTTTTTCTTTCTAGTTTCGGCTAAATGGGGAGGGGAAGAAACAACCACACACTTTTTTTGTTTTCATCATATTCCCTTTCATTATTTAATTACCATGCTCATTATTTTATTTTTTTCCACCCATGATGCACCAACACAACATGTCTATGACATGTCTTGCCCATCACACTTGGTCTACCATGCTTGTCATGGCCGGCCACTACTAGTTAGGGGGAATTTGACATGCAAGTCCCCCCTTTTTTATTTCATGCACTAATAGGTCCTCATGCTTCGACCTACCACATTTCAAAAATGTCGCACATAAGTCCTATTGACTAAATTCACATGCAATCGACTAAATCGAAGCTTGAAATTTTCACACATTCATAATTACATATTCTAGACAATAAATATCACATTCAAACATTTCGGTGACTCGGTTTAGCGGTCCCGAAACCACTTCCCGACTAGGGACAATTTTGGGCTGTCACAACTCTCCCCCACTTAAGAAATTTTCGTCCCCGAAAATCTTACCGGTAAATAGGTTTGGGTATCGTTCTTTCATCGAGCTCTCGGTTTCCCAAGTAGCTTCCTCGATCCCGTGTTTGAGCCATAACACCTTAACTAACGGAACCCTTATGTTTCACAACTCTTTCACTTCACGAACTAGGATACGAATCGGTTCTTCATCATAACTCAAGTCAGATTGAATTTCAACTTCTGAGGGATTAATCACATGTGACGGATCGGATCTATAACGTCGAAGCATCGAAACATGAAAGACATCGTGAATCTTTTCAAGTTCAGGGGGCAAAATCAATCTATACGCAACCGGACCAACTCGTTCGGAGATTTCGTACGGCCCAATGAATCTCGGGCTCAACTTGCCCTTACGGCCAAATCTGAGTACCTTTTTCCAAGGCGAAACTTTAAGAAACACTTTATCTCCCACCTGATATTCAATGTCTTTTCGTTTCAAATCCGCATACGATTTTTGACGATCTGTGGCTGCTTTCAGACTTTCACGGATTACCTTTACTTTCTGTTCAGCATCTTTAATCAAATCAACTCCGAAAATTTTACTTTCACCGAGCTCGGTCCAAAACAATGGTGTACGGCATTTAGGATCGTACAAAGCCTCGTAAGGTGCCATCTTAATACTTGATTGAAAACTATTGTTGTAAGCGAATTCAATCAAAGGTAAATACCGTTCCCATGAACTACTGAACTCGAGGATGCAACATCTCAACATATCCTCAAGTATCTGAATTATCCGCTCAGATTGACCATCGGTTTGGGGTGAAAAGCAGTGCTAAAATGCAGCTTGGTACCCAAAGCTTCTTGCAATTTCCTCCAAAATCGCGAGGTGAATCTCGGATCTCTATCCGACACGATAGAAATAGGTACCCCGTGTAATCTCACAATCTAAGAAACATACAATTCGGCTAGTTTATCCAATGAAAAATCCGTACGCACGGGGATAAAGTGAGCCGACTTAGTCAGTCTATCAACAACAACCCAAATCGCATCCTTCTTACTTGCTAACAATGGCAGTCCGAACACAAAGTCCATTGTGACTCGATCCCATTTCCACTCGGGTATCATGATCGGCTGAAGTAATCCTGAAGGCACTTGATGTTCCGCTTTCACTTGTTGACATATTAAACATCTCGAAACAAAGTCGGAGATGTCTCGTTTCATACCATGCCACCAAAACCAACGTTTCAAATCGTTGTACATTTTCGTACTCCCCGGGTGAATTGACATTCGGCTACAATGGGCTTTGTTCAGAATCATCGAAATGAGTTCCGAATTCCTTGGAACACACAAACGACTTCTGAACCTCAAACAATCATCATCATCAATTTGAAACTCCGATTCCTTGTTCGGAACACACTCAGGCCGTTTTGCAACCAATTCATCATCAACTTTCTGGGCTTCACGAGTTTGATGAATAAATAATGGTTTGGCTTTTAATTCAGCTACTAACACATTGTCGGGTAGAACAGACAAGTGCACATTCATCGCTCGTAAAGCAAACAATGATTTCCGGCTGAAGGCGTCCGCAACCACATTAGCCTTTCCCGGGTGGTAATCAATGACAAGCTCGTAATCTTTCAACAACTCAAGCCAACGTCTTTGTCGCAGATTTAAGTCTCTTTGAGTCATCAAAATTTGAGACTTTTGTGATCCAAAAATACATGGCACTTTTCACCAAATAAGTAATGTCGCCATATTTTTAAAGCAAAAACGATGGCAGCTAGTTCGAGATCATGGGTCGGATAATTTCTCTCGTGTGGCTTCAATTGTCTCGATGCATAGGCCACAACTCGACCTTCTTGCATCAATACGCAACCCAACCCAAGTAGGGATGCGTCACTATAAATGACAAACTCTTTGCCTGATTCGGGTTGCACTAAAATTGGAGCTTCAGTCAAATGAGTTTTCAGTTGATCGAAACTTTTCTGACATTTCTCCGTCCATTCGAACTTAACATCCTTTTGAAGTAGCTTCGTCATTGGTGTGGCTATCATCGAGAAACCTTTGACAAATCGTCGGTAATAACCGGCGAGCCCCAAAAAGCTCTGAACATCAGTAATATTTCTCGGAGGTTTCCAGTTAAGTATGGCTGAAATTTTGTTCGGGTCAACTCGAATACCCGATGCGGATACTACATGACCCAAGAAGCTAACCTCTCTTAACCAGAACTCACACTTACTGAACTTAGCATATAACTGCTTATCCCGCAAAATTTGCAACACTAGTCTCAGGTGCTCAGCATGTTCGGTCTCATCTCTTGAATAGACCAAGATGTCATCAATGAACACAACTACGAACCGGTCCAAATATGGTCTGAAGATCTGATTCATCAAATCCATAAATACCGCAGGGGCATTAGTGAGCCCAAACGGCATCACTAAGAATTCGTAGTGACCATATCTCGTTCTGAAGGCAGTTTTGGGTATGTCCGATTCTCGAATTCGCAACTGATAATAGCCCGATCTCAAATCTATTTTTGAGAACATTGAGGCTCCCTTCAGTTGGTCGAACAAATCATCGATACGCGGTAACGGATATTTGTTCTTTATCGTCACTTTATTCAGTTGACGATAGTCAATGCACAACCTCATGGTTCCGTCCTTCTTTTTCACGAACAATACTGGTGCACCCCAAGGTGAGAAACTTAGTCGAGCAAAACCTCTATCCGTCAATTCTTGCAACTGAGCTTTCAACTCTTTAACTCGGTTGGTGCCATACGATACGGAGCTATCGAAATCGGCGTAGTCCCAGGTACAAGCTCAATACCAAACTCTACCTCCCGAACAGGTGGTAAACCCGGTAATTCTTCAGGAAAACATCCGGGTATTCACAAACCACCGGCACAGATTCGGGTTCTTTTCTAATTCTTTGTCATCAAGTACATACGCAAGGTATGCTTCGCACCCTTTTCTTACATATTTCTGGGCCAACATTGCTGATATTACAGCTGGCATCCCCTCCAAGTCCGTAGACTCAACTCGGATTACTTCGTTATTTGCGCACCTTAAATCAATAGTCTTGCTTTTGCAATTCACAACCGCATCATGCGCGGTCACCAATCCAAACCAAGAATAACATCAAATTCATCAAACGGCAAAAGCATCAAGTCCGCCGGAAAACAGGAACCTCGAATTTCTAGGGGACATTCTTACACACTTTGTCGACAAGCACGTAACGACCCAAGGGATTTGACACCCGAATTACGAACTCAGTAGACTCAATAGGTAAAGTCTTACTGGATGCTAAGGTTTCACATATGTAAGAATGAGTAGAACCGGGGTCAATCAAAGCAATTACATTAGTATCAAAGAGAGTAAAAGTACCGGTAATAACATCAGGCGAAGAAGCATCCTCGCGGGCACGTATAGCATAAGCTCTAGCAGGCGCACGAGCCTCGGATCTGGTCGTAGCATCTCTAGATCCTCTCTGACCACCACCAGCATTGCCCGTATTTCCAGATGGTCTACCTCGAGCAGTGGTAGCACCCGGTTTCCCACTCTGATTTACATTCTGTTCAGACAACCTCGGGCAATCTTTAATGAAGTGGTCAACTGATCCGCACTTGTAACAGGAGCAGTCAGGGAATCTACAACTCCCCGAATGCCATTTACCGCAATATCGACATTTCGTTCTGTCTCGACGTTCATTCCCAACACTGGCGACCGAAGTGCCTCGTGTACCCACAGGGGGTCGATCACGATCTCGTCTAAAAGGCCCGAAGTGCCTCTAAACTGGCCCGCATCATCTCGAAATTTCTTCGATGCCTGTTGAAGAGACTTTCCCGAGGATCTTTTTACGAAACTCTCCAGTTCCCTCATCAACTTTTTGTTTTTCTTTTCTAAGCTCTTCGGCTTTACAAGCTCGCTCGACAAGTACTACGAACTCTCGTATTTCAAGAACGCCAACGAACATTTTTATATCTTCATTCAGCCATCCTCGAAGCGTTTACACATAATAGCCTCGGACGAAACACATTCCCGAGCGTATCTACTAAGTCTAACAAATTTTCGCTCGTAATCAGTAACCGACATGGAGCCTTGCTTAAGCTCAAGAAATTCCTTCCGTTTTTGATCAACAAATCTCTGACTGA